>NC_058414.1:104943086-104976686 GCF_002201575.2 Neomonachus schauinslandi | reverse complement strand
TGTCTGTATTTATCTGTGTATCTGTGTGTGCGTGTGTGCAGTGTCTGTATTCATCTGTATGTTGTGTGCGTGTGCACGTGTGTGTGCCGTGCACAGTTGCTCTGGGAGCCTTCTTTCCGGCTGCCAGGGCATCAGTCGTATGCGGGCCCGAGATGCAGGGGCTCGTGCCCAGCGTGCGGTGAGGTTGCTCGCAAGGAGACACTGCTGCCGCTCTTCCTTCTGGGGTCCTGGGTCTCAGCGGCAGCATGAGGCAGGGTGGATGCACCACAACAGGCCCAGGAAAGGGGTTCTCATCATTTGAAAGTCTCTTCCAAGTGGCACCCTTGTGTCCCCGTGAACAACAGAGCACGGTGCGTTTAGAGGAGGGCAGTCCGTGTGACCGTCCTCTGCCTCGGGGTGACTCTCCGAGGAAAGTGACCACGTTGTGTGAAAGGCCTGTTGCATTAGCATTTTCTCTTACCCTGTTACGAGAAAACGAGGCCCCTGTTAGGGGCGGGTTTTTCTTTGCCTTCAGAGTTTACTTTCCTGTAGAGCTCTCCTGGGCCAGACCTTTGGGACTTGAATGTTTGCTACAAGCGTGGGTCAGAGAAAAAAATCATTATCGTGGCTCATTTCCCTTTTTCTTTTGCTGCCTCAATTGGATGAAAGATATATGATGCGGATAACCTGGCCTACGAGATTATGCTCCCTCCCTCTATAGAGAGAGATTGAGATTTCTGCCTCTGTTATCAGATTAATTGATAATTTGGGATTCTCTAGGGCAAGACTTCACCAGATCTCAGCTTAAGCCTTAATAGATCAGCTATTAATTGACAAGAGTCTGATGCCAGTCTTAAAAGAAAAAGGACATCTGTATCTCTGTTTGTCCCCTAAGAAGGAGAAGGAGTGGGACCCGTATCCCGTGTGATCTCCTCACTGACACACGTCCTCCCCGTGGGGCTTAGCTTTGCACTCTTCTGTCTCTTATGCTTTCTGATGGACAGAGCGCCGCCTCATCCTCTGCTGTTTACCTTCTCCCCCTCTTCACACTCTGGATGGACCCTCCAAGACTGGCTGAAGGTCAGGACGGCCATCCCTGTCCTCCAAGAGTGATTTTAGAGGTGTTTCGAGTTCAGAAGAGCTAGCACACGGAAGGTGAATTTGCAGCCAAGGGAGACGTTTGTCTCAGCAAAGGAGAAGCCCATTGTACGTCTGATCAGGAAACGCGTAAGAGCACGTGGCTCTCCGGGTGCGCCTCTCTTACAGACACCCTCGTGTTTGGGGTGTAGTCCTGTGGAAGGACATCTGAGTGACCAGACTGGCTTTGGAGAGGCGGGCTCCTGTGGAGGCTGAGCTGTGGGCTGGAGACAGTGACACCACTGTCCTTATCCAGCTTGTGCATGGACCATCAAGAGCCCTGCCGTCCTGCACAGAAGCACCCGGAAGGTCTGCTGCTCTGGCAAAGCTTCGGTCCTCATTTGCTCTTCAGCCTGGAGGGGTGAAGATGGGCCGCGGGGCCGGCTGTCGGGGCTGGGGGGCTGCACACCAGCGGCACCTGGGCGGCTGCCTCGCCTCTGCGGCGGCACCCTGAGGGCTGCTGGGAAGAGCGGTTGATTTGCAGAGAGCAGCCCTGGGGCAGAGCAGGTCCGTCATGCTAGATGACATTAGCTGGGAGCTGTGAACAGAGAGCCATGGAATAACGGAACATGAGTGGAGAGAGAAGGTTGCAGGGCTGGAGCACGGAGACCTCGGGCCAGGGTGGTGGAGGAAAGTGCTGGAAGTGTAGTGGGCCTCTGACGCCCATCAGTGTTCTCAAACGGGCAGGTTGGTCCTAAGTTTTCTCCAGTGTTTTCTTCCCATAAAACTCTTGCCTGGGACATGCCCACCAGCAATATCACAGACGATTTTCTACTAACTGACACATCTCCTGTGTCACGGGCAGCTTGGTGTGGCCGCCATTCGCAGCGGCTCGGCCCTGACGGGGACTCAGCTTGACGCCTGTTAAGGAGACGCCACCCAGACGGCAGGCATGGTTCTACCGTCTCTTCACCGGCGAGCCATAAGGGTCTTGGGAATCCAGGTCTGGAAGAAGGTTCAGCGGTCAGTCCTCTGAGTGTGTGCCAGCTCCCAGAGGTTCGGGCATGAGCCAGAGGAGGCCTTATGCATGGGCAGGCGACCCACTCCCCTTCCTGTCAGACACGTCTTTCTAAATCATTTCTCTAAATTGAGAATCAGGTTCCTTTTAGAGCCATCACGGGAGGAGATTGCTTTTCCCATCACGAACTTGAAGATGTGAAAACCCATATGCTCAGGGGTGACATGCTGTCCCCCCTGAGGTCAGAGTGGTGGGAGGGGAAGGGTCATAGCTGAGCCACGGGGGGCAGTCCAGTCGTCTTCTCCCCGCCTGTGCAGAGACCCCTGGCTGCCTGCGGAGCCCCTCAGAGCTGCACCAGGGCCGTGCGGCCCATGGTGGTTGCAGGGAAGGCAGATGAGGACGTGGGGAGGGGGTGGGCCAGTGCCATGGCCTGTTTTCCCTTCCCTGGTGGAGAAAAGAAATCTTCACAGGCTTGTGGACAGATTCTGTAGTTGCGGTGTCTGCAGGTTTTGTTTATTCTGTTCTATCTCAGACCACGTCTCAGATGCTGTGTTTGAACTTTCTGTTCAGAAAGTACGGCTTCTAGGGGTCTTTCTTGAATGTGACAAGTTCACTGCTGTGTCACCACTCATCTCCTTCGTTTGTGTCAAGAGATCATGTGCAGGGTGACGGATTCATTGTCATCTGAGATTTCAGGTATGGGGGCGTATAGCCAACGAGTAAAAATAGTCACATTGGCTTGTATGGTCAACAACAAGAAGAAAAACCACACATTTCCAAATCTAAAATCCCTGACTGCAGAGTTGGTAGTTGTGGGGGATGTCTGCAACAAGAATGGTGAGCAGTGGTCTCTGAGCCCCAGGTCGTGGCCCAGCTCTGGCCTGTCTGTAGGCGCCCCTGCCTGGGGCATCAGCACGTACTTACTGGGCCCCTGCGATGTGGGGGCCCGGCAGAGGTCCCCAGAGAAGGAAGGAGGTTCAAGACAAGGCCAGTGCAGTTCTCCTTTACGGAGTCAGACACTCTCAGTTTAACTTACGGGCTCTTCTGGAGTTCAGATGAGGCGAGCATATAAAGCTGCAGAGTGAGACTTTATCCAGAGAATGCAAACAGCTTTAACTGAGTGGGTCCCCAAGCCCGCGAGTTAAAGAATCTCAGAACCTGTACCAAAACCTGAACTAGGTTTTTCCTATAAACTTCTCACCCTGACTCTCCGCCGATTGCCTCCTCCTGTCAGCCACAAAATTCCATCTGCCAAACTCAGCAACTCCTGGCCATCCGCCCTCCCTCTCCCCCCCTCTGCCTGGCGCTTCCTGAAGCCAGCAGCCTTCCCGTCCACCGGCCGCAGTAGCGGTCTGAGGCCGCCGCACTCTTCCGAAACCTTCCCAGCCTTCTCGTCCTCGAGGATGCTGCCCTTCCCATGCTCCGGGGAGCACCTCCATGCTGCCCCTCCTCTTGGGCGTGGGAAAGAAGCCTGATGCTCTGCATGGTGGCACAGTCAGCATCTCCCAGTGCTTCCTCCTCCAGGGCTCATGCCTGGGGCGGCCCCAGCTCCAGCACCACCTTTCCTGCCTCCTCCCAAGCTGTGAGGATCTCCCGACCTGGCCGCTCCTCATCCCCGTCCCCGTCCTGCTCTCGGTGGCCGGCTGCCCTTGCGCTGGTAGCTGCAGGGACCTTTCTTATTTTTGGTCCTGCATCCCCCCACCTTTCCCCAGTCTGTCGTGCACGTTGACCCCCAGCAGAATCCTCCATCACCTAAACCTGACTGTGCCCCTCTTTCCTCTTCAGACTTTGCGGTGCTTCCACTGCCCTTGAGGTAGAGGCCCAAGCCGCTGACAGGGCCCCAAGCCCTGCGGGCTCTGCAGACTCATCCTCTCCCTGCTTCCGCACCATGGTGCTCTGCCACGCCCCCCTCCATCCCGCTCCCGAATATGCAGGGCTGTCACGGGGCCCTGGAAGAGTTCATCCCACTCTGGAGTGCTGTCCCCCAGCATGCACTGCTCCTGAACTTGTCCTTGTCCTGTCCCCGGGGAGCCCTCCTGACGCCCCAGGCTGAGTCAGGGCCCCTCGAAAGCCCTGCCCCTTCTTCTGGAAGCCTTCCCTCTGGCCCCCGGGAAACCACTGAGGTTGCAGTGTCGCACACCCCCTCCCACACGCAGATGTCACACTCCTCGCAGGAGGGGCTGCTCTGGGGGTCTTGGCCCTCCCAGTGCTGCCAGATGATGCGGAGGAACTGGGAGCAAGGGAGGCAGGCTTCTGGAACCATCCAGACATCTGCTCATCAGCTAGTTGAAGAATCACCATGAAGCGGCTTTCGGTAAATTCTAAGAAAATGGATATAGTTGATGTGAAGGTTCTTCCCAAGGCAGTTTGAGGATCAGGTTGTAACACAAGTCCAAAGTCAAACAGTGGAGTTTTTAAAAGTACTGGCAACAAGGCTCTGGCTTCTAAGTAGAGGATCGATTTAGAAACTGCTCCCAGCATGGGTATTGGGGGCACCATCCCTCCCAGACCTGCCCTGAAGGAAGCACTGGTACAAAGACCTCTGACAGTCACACCGCAGGCGCCCAGGCCCCTGTCCTGGGACCTGCCCGCCATGTTCCCAAGGCCTCGGGCTCACAAGCCTGGCTTGTCCCAGGTACCTCGTCCAACAGGCTTCCCTGGCTTTTCAGTTTCCTATTTTTCAAGAGGCAATGGATGGATTTGTTCTCGCTCTTTCTAATGCAAGATTTTGAACATGCACAGAGATAATGGCCCACGCCCAACCTTGCCCCATCCACACCCCCATTTACTCCCACCTCTCATGCTGCTTTCAAACAAACCCCACTTTCTTGGAAACATTTTGTGAAATAGCTCTAAAATAGAAGGATCCTTCTTTGTAACATACCATCAAGCCTTAGTAGCATCGGGTGTCGAGCCTGCGTTCAGCTCTGTTGTCACATCCACATCAGAATTTTGTTCATTGGCATTTTGGCTCAGGATCCAAATAAGGTTCACACTTTGCACTGGCTGTCTGTCTTTGATGCCTCTGACTCTGTGGGCCCACTTTCATCTCCTTTGTTGAGGTTAGAGTGATGTGTTGGATTTTGATGTCTGTTATTGGCTGAATTCTAGAACTGGAGGAAATTTCAAACTTGTCTGACCTCTAACTATGGCAGTAGACAGCGTGAGAAAATACCATGGAAGTGCAAATATGGTGGGCGTTAGAAACACTTCCAGGGCATCTTTGACCAAATGGCTTCTGAGTTGGCTTGACCATGTCTAGCCTGTGGGAAGACATCCAGAAGAGATGATGCCAGGCCAGGAAGGGGCTCTTTCATGGTCTCGGACTGTGGTGAGCCCCCTTTCTCACATCTGATGCTCTCTGTTGTGGCAAAGTGTGAAATTGGTGGTTGGGGCGGGGAACAGGGAGAAAAAGGAAATATTGGAACAGCCCAGCCCACTCTGACCAAACCTGGAACTTGGACATTGAACACTCTGTCTGCTCCATGCTTGTCCTTAGAGTCTGACTCCTACAGGTTAGTTCTGCAGCTCAGCCTAGGTACTTGAAATGCAAGAGGGTCTCAGAAGGTTCTGACGGTGCTGGGACTCTTTGGGCCACAGTGACATCTGATGGCAGCAAGGTCACCATCAGTACCTGTCTCTACGTCTGTGTCTACACCTACATCTCCATATGTACACCTGCATCTACACCACATCCACATCACCTACCCATGTCTGTACCCGACTGCATCTCCGTCAGTCTCTGTACGTCTACACCTACACTGATATGTCTGCATGTGCACCTGCAGTGCATCTGCATCGTCTACCTGGATCTGTATCTCTCTGTGTCCATCTGTATCAGTATTTATGTATCTCTATCTATACCTGCATCTATATCACTGATCTGTATCAATATCCGTATTGCTTCTGCATCTAGACTTTCACCCGCATCCACAAATGTACCTCATCTGATCACACATATCTATATCTGTACCCACATGCACTTGTATATCTCCATGTCTACACCTGTCTGCACCTGATCTACACTCACCTTCGTGATATATTTTTGGTTTCAGCTGTGTCCTCTCTGTCTCACTGCCCGTGTGTCTGCATCCTCACCTTCTCTGGCGGTTACGTCCGTACATCTCTGTCATCGTGCCTGCACAGCCTGGTTTGGTATCGGACTTCCATAATTGTTGGGGAAGCTTTGCTTTTTCTCTTCAGGAAAAAAGTCCATAGTAGAACTCTCCAGGGACCTTCAGAGCCTAAACACGGCAGTTGATTTTTGAAAAGTGTCATCTGCTTTATAAGTTGACCTCCAATTAAATCTGTCTGAGTTAAGCAGTTTAAATATCACTCCTACATGGGAGGGAGTAAGAACAAGGGAGAAAAATATGAAAAGAAGAGACTTGCTAAGCTGTCAAAATAGAAGTAAACTGCAGATGACAAATGAAGGCAGAAGGAAAAAGAAGAATGGGGAAAAATAGTGTCCTAGTGTAGCTCGTTTGTGGAATATTGACTTCATTGAGACAATGACTTAAAAAAATAGGAGTGTCTTACTAGAAGAGCTGGCCACGGGTTACTGAATTCCAGCACACCCTCCTATATTCTAACTGTGCAGAAGGGCCGTTCAAGCTTCAGATAAATTGTACGGCTGTTACTTCAAGCTCTAGAGTGGGCAGGTGGGTGGGAAGGAAATCATGTTCCAAAGAGAACAGCATTTGCAAAGGGCCTGCATCAGGAGTAGCATAGACATTTGAGGAGCTGAAATAAGGCCGGGGGAAGGTGGGGGCAGTAAGCATGAGAAAGGCTGGCCAGGCCTCAGGGCCCCAGCAAGGATTTGGGTCCTTGCCCCCAGCAGACATGGGACACCACTAGAGGACAAGCGGGCAAGTGGTGTGGTCAGGGTCCCACTCTCCCAGATCCCTCTGCTGCTGAGTGGAGAAGAGATGATGAAAGGTGGGTACAGCAGATGGAGGGACACTGGTCAGCAGGTGTGCTGGCCACGGGGCCATTCCCTCAGCTCTCCTTTCTGTCTCTGCACTGTGAGGCTGACCTGCAAAATGTTGTCTGTGCTAGGAGCTGGCCTGGACAGCTCACTACAGTTCCCAGACTATTCTACCCATTGGGCTTTTGGCAAGGTTCCAGCGGGCTGCACTACCATTCCTACCATGCCCACTCTGTTGAGTTTTTATCATGAATGGGTGTTGAATTTTGTCATGTGCTTTTCCTGCCTCTACTGAGATGACCATGACTTGTTATCCTTCATCTTGTTAATGTGGTGTGTCACACTGTTCGATTTGCAGATGTTGAACCATCCTTGCATCCTTGGAATAAATCCTACTTGATCATGGTGTGTGATCCTCTTAATGTATTGTTGAATTTGTTTTGTTAATATTTTATTTATGGATTTTGCATCCGTGTTTCATCAGGGATATTGTCCTGTAGCTTTCTTTTCTTGTGGCATCCTTTTCTGACTGGTATCAAGATAATGCTGGCCTTGTAAGATGAGTTTGGAAGTGTTCCCCTCCTTCTGTTTATGGAAGAGTTTGAGAAGGATTGGTACTGATTCTTCTTAGGATGTTTGGTAGAACTCATCTGGCCCTGGGCTTTTCTTTGTTGGGAGGTGTTTGTTTACTGGTTTAGTCTCCTTACTTATTGGCATCTTCAGATTTTCTCTTTCATCACGGTTCAAGCTCCATCAGTTGGATGTTTCCAGGAATTTACCCTTTCTTCTTGGTAGTCGTTTTGTTGGCAAATAATTGTTTTTAGTTGTTTCTTAGGACCTGTTGTATTTCTGTGGCAGTAGTCATAATGTCTTCTCTTTCATGTCTGATTTTATTTATTTAAGTTTTTTTTTTTCTTGGTAAGTCTAGCCAAAGGTTTATCTGTTTTATTTATCTTTTCAAAGAAAACCAGCTCTTAGTTTCATTTATCTTCTCTATCGTCTTTTCAGTCTCTATTTCATCTTTTCTGATCTTTATTATTTCCTTCCTTCTGCTAGCTTTGGCCTTCATTTATGCCTCTTTTTCTAGTTTCTTGAGTTGTAAAGTCAGGCTGTTTATTTGAGATCTTTCTTTTTTCTTAATGCAAGCATTCATCACCATAAGAATGCCTCTCAGAACTCTGTTCTACGTCCCACACATTTTGGTGTGTTACATTTCCAGTTTCACTTATCTCAGGTATTTTTTATTTCTTCTTTGACCCATTGGTTGTTCAGGAGTATATCATTTAATCTCCATATATTTGTGAATGTTCAAGTTTTCTTCTTATAATTGATTTCTAGTTTCATACCATTGTGGTCGGAAAAGATGCGTGATATGATCTCAGTCTTCCTAAATTTATTAAGATTTGTCATGTGATCTGTCCTATCATGTGATCCATCCTGGAGAATGTACCATGTGCACTTGAGAAAAATGTGTATTCTGCTGCTATGGGGTGGAAAGTCCTTCATGTATCTGGTCTCTACTGTTATTATATTGCTGTCTATTTCTCCCTTCAGATATGTTGGTATTTGTTTATGTGTTTAGGGGCTCCTATGTTGGATGCATAAATATTTACAAATGTTATATCCTCTTGATGAACTGACCTCTTTATTATTATATAATCATCTTTTGTGTCTCTTGTTAACAATCTTTGCCTTAAAGTCTGTTTTGTCTAACATAATTTTATCTACCTCTGGTTTCCCTTTTCATGGATTATCTTTCTTCATCCCTTCACTTTAAGTCTGTTGGTGTCCTCAGTGCTGAAGTGAGTCTCTTGTAGGCTGCATGGAGTTGGGCATTGTTTGTTTTTTTCCCTATCCATTCAGCCACCTGTGTCTTTGATCAGAGATTTTAGTCCATTTACATTTAAAGTAATTACTGATAAGTATGGGCTTCATTTTGCCATTTAGTAAATTATTTTCTGGCTGTTTGGCGATTCCTTTGTTCCTTTCCCTTTCTTTCCTCCTCTGTGATTTGATGATTTTCTATAGTGGTGTGCCTACATTTCTTTCTCTTTCTCTTTTGTGTACATATTATAGGCTTTTGCTTTGTGGTTACTATTAGGCTTACATGAAATACCATATGTTTAGAACAGCCTGTTTCAAGCTGATAACAACTTTGAATGTGTACTAAAGCTCTACATTTTTGTACTGCCTTCCTCATTTTATCTTTCTCATGTCAATACTTTCCATAAAACTAACTCTAAGACATTGTGTACTTAGATTTGTATTAAGCTGTTGGCAAATATTTTTTCCAAAAATGTAGGGAAATAAATATACTTGTGGTGAGAAGTCTAGTCTCATCTTGAAGTTGTTGGAATACAACAGTTTTTCACCAGGTGATTTTTTTTTACCTGTGAAGAGTTGGTGTCTGTCAACAACTTTACTAGAAAGAGTAATTCAGGGTTCTGGCACCTCCAGATGAATTTGCATGTATTCTAGAAGCCTATGGGCTCAGCAGTCAGAAGAATCAGAAGAATCAGTTTGGCTGCACAAATTACCATGAGCTCACTCACTCATTCTCCAGAAGACATTGGGTTTTATTTCTCTGCAGGAAAGAAAGGTGATACTGAATCAAGGTTGAATCATGGCAGCTCCTCTCTCATTTCCCTCATGAGAAATGTCTTTTCTCTACATTGGGGAGAATTCCTATGGGTTAACAAAAGAATAACTAGCTTATAAGATTATTTAAATAGAAAAAATATTGTTATTTGTTAAAACAGTATATAGGGATAGCTAGACTAATTGGGGAATCCCATGAAAACCTCATTTTATCCATTGGTTTAAAATACCTCATCAAAAAAGTTTGTATCAGAGTTGACTGATATCATTTTGCAATCCATCAATCATTTAATTCCCTACCTTTGGTAAATTTTCGAATGAATAGTAAAGTATCCGAAATCAGGAAGTAAGGAAGCAGAAGCACAAACAGTCAGCTCTTGAACATAGAGTCCTAGACGTGGGTGTCTGGTTGGCAGGACCGTCTGGGTCCGTAAGGAAGAGACAGTAACACTGTTGCCAAAACGACCTGGAGGAATGATACGTGCAGACACTCTGCAGCTTAGTTAAGGTAAAACACAGGGAAGGATGCAGCTGTAAGTTACCTGGGCTTGCCCTGTAGTTTGGAAGCCCGCATCACACCCTCACTGACGAGTCACGTTTAGGTTTTGGGACTTACTGGTGGCATGTCCTGGAGCTTGAATTATTTTCTCTAATCTCAGTTTCCAGTCCTTTAAAATGAGGTTCACGACAGTACCTTCCTCACGGGTCTGTTGTGTTACGTGAGAGTGTTGTGCGGGTCTCAGCACGGTGGAGAGCATAAGGAGAACCTTCAAGGTCTTCCACGGCCCCTGACATTTCTCACCTGAAGTTATTGCCACTGCTCTTTTGTTAGGGTGGCTCTCCACAACTCCTTCACCGTCTGACATAACAGTTTTTCTAATTTTTCGTCTGTCCTCTCATTCCCGTGGTGATTTCAGGGCACTGTGGAAGTCCACACACTGTGCATGGCATGGAGGCCATCGGGGAAACGGGGGTACTGTTGCTTCTCCTGTGGCCTTCCCATCAAGTGAGTGGTGTGAATGCTTCAGATTTTCTGCTGTTGTGCTGCTTCAGTAGGTCCCTAGGGGCATCTGACTTTACAACGACTCTGCAGTCGTGTTAACATGTGGCTGTGATTCAGAGAGGAAAAGCATCAGAGCAGATAGCTCTAGCTTCTGCAAACCCTCTCAGCCGCTAGATGTCGAGGCAGGCGGTGAGGGCCGAGCCGCCGGCACGGCTTGCGTCTCTCCCTCCACGGCAGTATCGGGTGTCCCGGTGATCAGGGTGTCACCGACACACAGATGAAATTGCATGTGCCATATCCGTCCATTGATTTTTGAGATTAACTCCAACTGCTTTCTAAGGAAGTTCAGACCATGAAATGACAGATGATGGCCATGTATTTTAAAAATAAAATAGAAATAACTGCATGCTCATTTTGAGCACAATCTTACTGGTCTAACTATTGACCGGACCCGCTATTGTCATAAGCCATTTGTGCTTGGTGCTCCAGCCCAGGCAGCGAGCCGTGGCAGCCCTCGGGAGGGGCTACAGCACCCGTCAGCAGCTGGTGTGATCAGGGGTCTCCTTGGGAGGCAGGAGGGTTCCTACACGTATCCTGGCGGATTTCATCATTATCTTTAAGGCGTTTTAAATAATCATGCTGCGGATACAAGTGTTAACTGTGTGCACTGTGGGGTGAAGGAATGTAGGGTCATTAGACACTCATGAGGCCTAAGTGGGGCTGGGACTCATGATAAAGCCTCTGGGTTCCCCATCGCCTAATGTCACCCTTTGGTTTAAAATAGGCTCGAGCACAGAGTTCATGGAATCTGGTAGTAAACTTGGTTGGGAAGCTGGTTTATGTCCAGCATGGGACAGTAGGCTCTGGAGGTAGAAAAACATGAGATGTAGTTTGTGCCCTCACTGAGTGTGCAGTTTGGACACAGGAAGAGGATTAAAATGTGTGAAATAATTAAGAGAGCTTGCGTAATAGGTGGTGGCCTCGGGGCTTCTACATCAAAGCAGAGGGAGTTTTAGGAAAAGGAGGGAGCCACGTGGGCCCCCTGGTTAGAATGGGTGAGGCCTGGTTGGTGGCCAGGATGAGGGGAGGAAGCACTTTGTGCCATTGTGGGTGTGGGGCACACAACGGGGGGTGGCTGGGCCGGCTGGAGCTGAGGGTCAGTGGGAGGAGGGGGAGTCTCCGGGCAGGCAGGGGGCCCTGGTAGTGTCGATCCAGGAGTGCACATCATCACCACAACCCTCGCTGGTTTTAGTGCCACGCTCCTCTTGGTGAGCACGTCGGCGTGTGTGGACGTGTACACCTGCTCCACTGTCTCAAGCACACGCAGGTGTGTGTGCACACCTGGGGAGTCTCCCGTGTCTGCAAGGTGTGTGTGTGCACACCTGGGGAGTCCTTGCTGTCTTCTGATGCCTCCTGTCCCAGGCCATGTGGTTCACTTTGCAGGGCTCTGGCTCCGAGTCCGTTCGCAGAGCACAGGGCTGGAGGGAGGCCATCAGGGAGACCAGTGTTTGTGGTCCCATAGTCGCAGGGAGGCCCCCGCGCGTCTCCTGCTGGCAGCGTCCTCCGAGGGGCACAGAAATGTTTGCAGGCAAAGCACATCCTGAGTGACCGCAGGAAGGAAGATGCTTCTGACCATCCAGCCTGGCCTGCCGACTCTCCCATGAAGGACCAGGACAGCAAGTTGGGTGGGGCCGCGGGGGCACCTCAGTGTATGTGGCATCGAACGGAGCTTCATTTTCCCTCCTCCTCACCTGGTAATTGTCACCTGAGGGCCCATTTTCCTAGATTGAGCTGTCATTCCACTCCGGGCTGCGTGCCTGATGCCGCCCCTTCAAATGAAGCCCCTCGCTTGGCCATGTACATGTATTCCTGACATCCGTTCAAACTCTCGGAGATAGAAGGGTGCTGGGCTGAGACCCTGTGCTCTGCTACTCTGAGCACACCTGTGCTCAGATACGGGATGGGGCCTTGCGTCACCTCCGTCCCGTTCTGTGGTCACATGGGACATTCAGGGGTGGGGGTGGAAAGGGGTAGAGTGGGCAGTCCCACATCGCTGGGGCCACCACACAGGTGTGTTTCCAGGGTGTCTGCCCAGTGCCCGGGGGCACGTTCTGGCGGCCGGGACCCCCTCTGCACAGACAGGATTTCTCTGGGCGGCCCCTTTGAGCTGTTTCTTTCAGGCGCGTTCCACTTGTCCATCCCCCGGTGGACCGTGCTGGCTCCTCTCTGGGGTCTACTGTCTGGTGGGTTAAACTTGCACGTTGTGTTCCACTTTCTGGAATTCTAGTGTTCTAAGTCCACTGGCTCTGTAAACAATTCGTATTCACCCTATGAATTTTTTGACGACTAGCAGCCTACCTCCTCGGTCCCACTGTTTCCTCCGCACTTTGATGCCTTTGTAGATAACACGTTCATCCGCTCGTCATCTGTGCGGGTTGAGCGACCAGCTCTGGTCTCCGACTGACGTCCCCTCCTGGCTCACGTGACTGACCCTGAGCACGACCTCACTCATCTCTGTCGTAGATCGAGGAGCAGCACCCCAAGTGCAACACTTCAGGCCCTGCTGTCTCTCGGGCGATCGTCAGGCCGCATTGTGGGGGCCCCCTCGACGCTGCCTTTCGGACCCTTGCCCTCCCCAGCGCCCACTGAAGGCTGGAGCCTGGGCGCCCAACAGGCCCCTTCTTGGGGAATAGGCGGTGGAAATGGGCGGGAAAGGAGGACAGAAGGTCCTCCTGGTTCAAGGGCAAGCGACTGCTTTTTGATTGTGAAATTACACAGAAAACTACCCTGAGAAGCCGCTGACAGAGAACGCACCAGGCCCCTCCCTTGAGAGAGGGGTGAACAGAGGCGCGTCCTTGCGGGTCTGGGGAGGGGCCCGGGTCAGTTTCCACACGCGGCCCCGCCAGGAGAGGTGTTGCCGTGAGGCTGGAATCAGGCTGTTAGTAATAAAGAGTCCGGGGCTGGAGAGCCGTTTGGGGTTCGAGGGGCTTTTATGCCCATTGTCCTTGATTTACACGGTAACTCTTGTCAGCTAGGTGGGACTCCTTTAATAACTTACATTTTAATGATTTTCAGCGTGAGACATTTTGACATCTTCCTGTGTATTCACACATTTGTTCCGTTCACACACGCATCACATCTGCTCGTGTCCGTGTGCGGGGCGGCTGGTGCCGTGGCCAAAGCCCACACCCACACGGCGAAAGCCTGACCGCTGCCCCGGGCCGCACAGGAGCCTGCGGCTGGGTCGCGCGGGCGGCGCCGGTGGGGCGGACGAGCTGCCCCGTCCAGGTCTCACCTGGCTGCACTCATCGGCCTGGCCTGGGAGGCCGGCAGGGAGGCACCGAGCAGGGAGCCCCCAGGCTGGCTGCAGGTGCGGTGGGGGCCGGCGTCAGGCTCCGTGGTCCCGAGTGCTGGGAGTCCAGGGGAGCTGCTGGGGCGGGGCCCGAGGAGGCAGGGTCTGTGCCCTCGGCGGGGGTCTGTGAAGCAAGGCTGTGTCCTGGCTGGGGTCTGGCCTGGGGTACGTGGGCTGCGTAGGTGAGGGTGGCCCTGGTTCGCTGCAGGCCTCGTCACGCCCCGTCACTCGCGTCTGCAGATGCTGGTTGTCCGCCCGCCTGCACTGCGTCTGGGGGGCCTGGTTACAGGAAGAGCGGCCCATCTGAGAGCCGCGGGGGCAGGGGCACCAGAGCTCTGCCACGAGGGCCTCCAAGGCCCTGCTGTGTCGCTGGTGCCCACGTGCCGGATTAGGGCTCTGCGGCTGTCGTTCTTTCTCCACATCTGACTTGTAGTGAACACACCTTCCTGGCATTGCTGCTCTCCTGTTCCTGAGTCTGCACATAGCACCGTGGCCTTTCCCCCACGTGGCTCGAGGTCCCTGCACACTTGATTAAGACACAGGCCTTCTTGGGGCTCTGGGCTGGCTGATGGAAAGCGAGCTCCAGCCTGCAGCTCCGGGTGGACAGGCAGGGAGTGATGATGAAGACACAAAGGTTCCAGGTGGACCCCTTCCCCCGTCGGTGTCTCACCTCCTCGTGGGCCCGAGCGTGGGCTCTGCGAGATGCCCAGGGGGGTTTCTAAGTCAGGTCGGGTGACGAGGTAAAAGGGTACACTTCCACACCACGTGCACACACTGACCTGAAAATGTGTTCTAATTTTACAGCATGATGTGAAAAGCCCCTGTGTTAGGAGGCTTGTAGGACTTGTCTGTCCTTCCTGGAAGGGTCCCCAGCCCTGGGCATCTCGCTCTTGCCCGGGAAGCGGGATGGAGGGGCAAAGGCCCTGATCGCAGACCCGCGTCGGGCCTCTCCTTTCTCACTTTAGGGCAGAACAGCACCCTGCAGGTTGGCAAGAGATCTAGAACAACGGGTGAGGCGTGGAGAGCAGGCCCGGCTGTGGGTAGAGAGCCTCCTGCAGAAACCGGCGTCCCTAGGAAGAAGCCCAGTTCCTGTCCCCGCTGAGAGAAGGTGGTGGGGGGCGGCTTGGTGCCGTGGCTCCTTACCAGCCTCCCCTTAAGGGCGGGAGTGTCCGTCCCGCTGTGGCTGCGCGTGCCCGGGACACCCCAGGACAGTTGCGGGGCAAGCGGCAACTCCTGACGCCAGCCCGCTTCTCCGTCTCTACCTGAGCCTCCAAGGGCCCTCGACTCCTCCTTGCTGGCTCTGTCCCTCCGGATTCCTGCTTCAGCCATTCTCTGAAGGCCGCTTTCCCCAGCTGCTCCCAGCTCAGATGCTCAGCGTGGGCCCTGTCCGTTAGGATGTGTCCTCAGGAGAATCTCCTTCCCACGCTTCTGCGTCTCACATGCTCCTGGGTCACCTCCTGGTGCCACGACACACCCGTGGCCTCTCCCAAGCCCGCAGGCCCCCCTGCACCCTCCTGCCCAGTCCTGGCGTCCTGGATCCCGGTCGGCTCCTCCTTGCACCCTGCAGCCCGTCGGCTCTTGGAGCCGCAGTGACCCTGGATGCTTCCCTACTCACCCCTGTGCATGTCCTCCTCCTACGAGGACTCCAGGGACATTGGATTCGGAACCACCCTGATGGCCTCCTCTCAGCATGACGGTCAGCAGTGACCTCTTTCCACGTAAGGTCACATTCTGAGGTTCTGGATTTAGGACCGAACATGCGAAGCTTGGGTGACAGCTCAATCCACAACAGCACTTGTCTTTGCCGCCCGTGTGCTGCTCGAATGCAGGCCCCCGGAAGGCAGGGCCCGGTCTGTTTGTCGCTGCACCTAGCCCGTCTCCTGTCACCGTGGCCAAGGGCACGAGAGGTCGGCCGGGATGACGGCGGTGGCTATGCACCAGCTTTTATATGACGACATAATGGAATATTCTCTGGAATGCTGCTAATAGGGTTTCACGGGCCAGCGTGGCTCACACAGCTGCGTGTTGGGATTCAGGACTTGTCGTTGGAGCTCTGAGCCGCACGGTTACGGTGGAGCCGGGCCTCCCGCGGGCCTGGGGCGCATCGTCCCGGAGCACCCCGCCTCCCAGGGGGTCGCTGCGCGGTGCCCCTCTGGTCTCCATGGTTACCTTCAGATATGTCCCGTTCACATCCCTCTCATGGCACATCGCTCATTTTAGAAACAAGCCCATTTAAGAATGTGTTTCCTTTGTACATTTGACGCCCATCCTGAAACTCGATTTTCAGCATCTGCTCCCCCTCGGTCTCCCATCTTTTCTCTCTCCTTCCCGTCTGGCCTCCCCTCCACCCCCCTATTATATTTTTTATTGAAGGCTGAGCTGAGCCGTGGCTGCATCACGGGCCCATTACGCTTCTAACAATTCCATTTGCACTGTATTGTTTGTCTCATTGCTGGGAAATTCAGGTGATTCATCATGCCTGAAGAAGCACCTGATCCCGGCTGCCCTGAGAGCCTGGTCACTATGTGACAGGAATGCACAGACGCTGAGGTGGGGGCAGGGGGGATGCGCAGCTTCTCAAGTGTTGATGAGTTCCATTTTGTAACGCTGCCCCCCGCTCTCCTCAACAGCCCCCTGAGCCCAGAGAAGGGGAAGGAGCTGATGGAGAGCATCGCGCGGCTCCTGGAGGTGCCGATGAGTGTCTTCCCAGACATCGCGTGAGTGCCGGGTGTGGGGTCCGGGGCTTTTAGTCTCCACGCACATCAGGTTCCGTTTCATAATTGGTTTGCAAGGGAAAGAACAGTGTGCTTGGGGTTCTTGTTAATTACACCAGAAACAGTTCAGGAGAGAGATGGAAGGAAAATTCCAGGTGGGTTTGGTAAGTTATTTAAGTGCAGCTGAAACCGGACTGTAATTGTGAGAATTATAATCTGCTGGAAGGACAGGGCCCACTGGGGCTGCGGCGCTCAGCCCTGTTGCACCTAGAATTGCCTGGGAGGCTCTAGAATATTCCGGTGCCTGGGCCCCACCCTGCTGCAGATGAGTCCGAGCCCAGGGACGGTGCGTGTCCATGAGAAGTCAGCACTTAGGGAGTGCCTCCAGCCTGCACACCCTGCCATGTACTTGCTGCACCACGTCCCCCGAGCACGACCAGCCTCTCTCGTCATCAGGGGCAGGCTGGAGGCAGATTCGGTGGCGCTGGAGACCGGGGGGAGGTCCGGACGCGGAGGTCAGCCCAGAGAGCCGTCTCGGGATGGATCAGTGGTGTGTTGTGAGCCAATCAGGCCTGGAAATAAGAGGCTCAGCCAAGCTATCTGTTGACGCAGACGACTGGCCTGGGGCCTTCAGTCCTGGAAATACAGTATGACCGTCAGCAAGTCTTGCCAGTCGGTGGGACTGTCTAAGCTCTTTCCCTGTGGCTCTTAGCTCATTTGGAAGTTCATCACCCTTTATCTTGAGTAGAAGGGAGCCAGAAGTTGGGAGAGAGGGGCCAGGCCGAGTCCTCGTCTTAACAGTAAGCCCAGATTCACTTCCTTGGGCTCCTTGCCGCTGACGACGGTCTAGCCCGTCTCTCCGACTGATGAGGGCTCCTGTATCATCTCTGCACCAGCAAACGGGACCGTCTACAAGACACAGCTTTTCTTTCTTTCTTTCTTTTTTTTTTTTTTTTTTTTAAAGATTTTACTTATTCATTTGACAGAGAGAGAGGGAACACAAGCAGGGGGAGCGTCAGGCAGAGGGAGAGGGAGAAGCAGGCTCCTCGCTGAGCAGGGAGCCCAACCTGGGGCTCAATCCCAGGACCCCAGGATCATGACCTGAGCCAAAGCAGACGCTTAACCAACTGAGCCACCCAGGCGCCCCAAGACGCAGCTTTTCATTCAACAGATGTTTACAGAACACCGGGCCAAGGTGGAGCAGAGAACATGACATTCCAGCAGAAATGGGCACAGAGCAGAGCTGGTAAAGGTCAGGCAGCCCTAGTTCACGTGGAAGCAAAGGGCCAGAGGCTGTGAGGTCTGGAGAGCAGGTGCCCGGCTGCCTCGAAGCAGGAGGGACTGTGTGCCCCACGTGAACAGGCAGGGCAGCTCGGGTGGGCCCCAAGGCCCTTGTGAGGAGTGTGGCGTTCCTTCCGTGGGCTGGCAAGCCACCAGTGACTTTACATGAGGAGAGCATGTTTCTCTTACAAGGACACAGGAGGAGGCTCAAGTGCCTTGGGGCTGCTGAGGTTTCTAGATGAGTGTTGGTTGTCCCGACCCCATGCCAGATGGGGTTTCGGCCTTGGAGAGGTAGTCACGAATGTGGGAGGCGCTGAGAGATTGGGAGACACCCACATGTGACTATGTCATTACCCGGTCAGTTGAGCCACACGCCGGCCCCGTGGGAGCAGCTTTTATTCCAGCCTGTCATTTCAGACGCCCTTGAGAACTGTCCTTTGTCCAAGCACATTCCCTCCCATGCAGAACCGCATGCCAGGTGTATGCAGGCGTCTGCGGAGGGGCCGGGGCATGGCTGCTGGACTCGGGAGCTCAGCGTGAACACAGGAGGCCCACCCAGGCCCTTTGCCCAGGGCATGTGTCTCGGGTGCCGTTAAACAGATCGCACACAGAGAGAGCCAGTCCTGACCTGGTGGCACCGACCGTTCCCTTCAGAGAAGCAGAGGGAAATTTCCCCAGTATGCCTGCACCCCACACGTGGCTAGTCATCTGCAGTCTTCACCTCCGGACCCCAAGGTCGGGGGTCACAGCGGTCCCTGACACGTTCACATCAGGCACCCAGCGCAGGACTTGCGGAGTTCGGGCCTGGCACCCACACCGCGCCCGCCAACCAGGGCGGGGCGGTCCTCGCCCCTCCGTCCACAAGTAGGAGACACTGAATGTGGCCCCCGAAATTCAGCTGCTGGTGCCAGGGACATGTTGCTGTTGAGGGAGTGAATGAATGAATGAGTGCCTCCTCATTAGAGGGAAGAATGTCCCGGGAGCGATCGGAAGGCAGTAAACAACAAGAAGACTTCACATCTCCAGGGGGAGCTCCGGGAGGGGCCGGGGTGGCCTGAGCTTTTGGAGAATGTTAACACAGCTCAGACCCGTTGTTGAGAACATTAGACAAAAAAGTAATCACACGGAGAGGCTTCAGAGTAAAACGTGGCCTGGCCCCACTGGCGACTGTATTTATTGAATTTTCATTATTTCCCTCTGCGCTCTGGGGTGAGTGAGCACCAGATAGAAGGCAGAGGTCCCCGCACACAGAGGCCTTGCGCTTCCTGGAGCCTCGGCCCCCCGCCGCTGCTTGCTTGTTGGAAGTCGGGGTGTGTGTGCCTCGTGACCTGGGCTCCATGCTGCTGAGAGAGCGGGGTTTGGGAGGAGGGGTGTCCTCGGGACAGGCGGGAGCACGGTGGGCTGGGAGCCTCAGGAACAGCCGTGGAGCTCTCCAGCCCGAAGTGGGTCAGGTGGGTGTGACCCAGAGCCCACCGCCGAGGAGGGGAGCTGCCCTTGGGCCAGGCTGGAAGCCCCCATGGTGGCGGGCCTCATCACCCACCCCCAGGGGCAGGCCCCGCACATGAGCCCCCGAACGCTGTAGGACTGAGCCTTTCACTTGACTGGCGGCCACTGACCACGTGTCCACGACTTTTCCAGCAGTGAGAAGTTTCCTGTTGAGGGAAGGTGTCTCCCAGAGAGGATGGGACACGGGTGTCCGAGGTCAACAAGCATGTTTAGCCCATCTTCTGTCCTGCCCCACGGTTTCTGCATTGCCCACCTGTCACCTCCCTTTGTCCTCATCCTCAGCCGGGCTCATCGGCCTCTAAGAGTCTCAGGGCAGTAGTGGGAGTCCCAGAGGCCAGGGCGAGGCCAGGCAGGCTTCCGGACAGGAGAGGCCTCTGGTGCGGGCTGGGGGTGGGGGTGTCAGGACTGGAGGGGCTTCTGGCCTGGGGGAGGGGCATCTTCTGGAGGGGGCATCCAGTGGGAGGGGTGTCAGGACTGGAGGGGCTTCTGGTGCGGTGGTGTCCGTGTCGGGGGCTGTCTGGTGGGGGGTGGTGTCCGGTGGGGGGCTGCTGATGGGAGGGGAGTCCAGCGGGGGGTGTCCGGTGGGCGGGGGGCCCGGGGGCAGGGATGTCCAGTGAGGACGTCTGGTGGGAGCTAGCTGCACTCCCTCTGTCCCTGGTCTCTACCTCGGGTCTGCGGCTTACATGTCTCAGCCCTTCCCACCTGCACCCCTGTCACATCTGAGGAGGACTGGGGTGCAGAGGGTTTCTGGGGAGCACTTTCTGGCTGAGCTGGGGGCCATGCCAAAGCTTTTGTCTCTTCCCTGGTCAGAAAACTGGGGGCTTCCGATGTCCTGCGGAGCCCAACGTGACACCCCCCGCCGCCGTTTAAGCCGGTGAGCGTCTGGTCCGCAGCTCTCCAGCGAGCTCAGCACTCCAGAGGGTCCTTCCCCGCCGCCTCGCCCCGCTGGAGGGGTCCCCAGTCTCCCCTGCTCTTAATGCAGCTCACGCTTCCAATGTAAAGCTGGTCCTTGCGCTGCCAGAGCCCCCCGTCCTGCCAGTTAGTGTTGGCCCCGCGCGTCCGGGTCCCGAGGTACTGTGTGCGAGCTTGCACTAGTCTGTACGCGTGTGCGCTAGGGGCCCAGCACCGTGGTGGTGTGCTGAGCGCGTGCGCCCACCGGACAGACGGACGTGGGCGGTGGAGGCCGTGGCGGGGGCCGCTGCGTGGCCAGCGCTTGGCTGTGCATCTAGGAGCATGTTCTCAGGGCTGCTCATTGTTCCAGGAGAGGAAGAGAGGCCGCCGCGCAAGCCGGCGCCTTCAGAGCTTGTCTGCGTTTTTATGGAAGTACCAGTTATACTTAATATGTTTTGTTAATGGTTATGTAGCTGTCAAGTAAATTCCATTATTTCTTATTACATCATTAGAGACCATTAAAACGGCATTAGCATGCTGATGTGATTATGCCAACAGGCACACAACAACCTCAGTTACGATTTTATAACCTAATCACGGCTGTCCACAGCGGTGCTGATCGATGCGCAGGCTGCTCCCTCTGGGGCCGTCGGTGGGCGGTGCTCGGGGACCCACCGTACACAAGGAGACTCCGTGGTCAGGTGGGGCCGGCGTCCACGCTCCTCCTGAGGGGCCCCAGCTGAGCCTTCAGATCAGCCCCGAGAAGGCTCGGCTCAGCTGAGGGCACTGTGGGAGGACAGCCTAATTCTGTGATCAATCTTCCCGCGTTCTCCTGATGCAAGAAGCAGTTTAGTTTCCCATCTGTGTGATTTACGGAATTGATGAAAATACAGTGTTCTTTCAGGACGGTTGCTGAAGGTGCAGTGGCAGGAACTCACAACCCTGACACTTCTCATTAGGGCCTTCTTGTATGGGGCCGGGGGGGCATGGTGCCCGGCCCAGGTCGGTCCCATGAGTCCCAGGGATGTGAGGCCCACGTTATCCCCCCTTCCCATGCCTCACACCCCCGCACATCCCCACCCCTCCTTCCATTTGTGAGAATCTGTGGGAGTTTCAGTTTCGTAGGGCAGAATTGTGGTTATTGGGCTCCTGTCTTGTCTCTCTGACTTATGAAGACATTAAAGAGGAAGTTGAAGTTGGACACAGGGTCAGAATGGCCTTTGCCTCGCTGGGTTGGCCCCTTAGGCTTGCAGCCCAGGTGATGACAGAGCTATGGGTAATTTGGGGAATGTGCCAGGACATTGCAGATTAACGGTGACAGAGATTATGCTTGGGATAAGCAAACATCGCTCACAGCCAAGAGCCTCCAGCAGTCAGACCCGGAGCCCTACAGGGGGCCCCAGTAGATGGTGATTGCACCCCTGCTTGATGCGTCCACTGCCTGCAAGCTCTGGGGTTCGCAGGTGGGTGCCGTCACTTTGCTCCACCTGGGTCCGGGATTTTCTCAGTATGCCACCTTAGAAGGACAGAAGGAGGGGCCTCCTGTCTTCCCAGAGCAGGAGCACCGGCCGTGGCCTACCCAGGCCTTACGTACAGGGTCCGCGGAGTGGCTGGAGACAGCGACGCTGTGCACCCAAGGAAATGTCACGAGGTGACAACTGCCCCAGGCCTATCTTTAGACTGAAGATGAGACCGTGGGAAGGGCGCTGCCGGTGTGTTCGTGAGTAACAGTTCTGCTTGAGGGACAGAGGGCCTTTCTCATTTTAAGTAAATCCCTGTGCTTTGGGTGAAGATGTTTATATTTAAAGTATCGGTTGAGCCCCTTCCTATTGAGAAATGACATCACAGCTTAGGAGCAGAGTTAAAATACTTGGCCTTTCTAAGCCTCAGTTTCCCTGCGTGTAAAATGTGGATGGTCAGCGTGTGCTACGGGCTGTGACGTGGGATCTTGCTCTGAGGAGTCCCCTACAAATTGCATGACTGGTTCTAAGGCTGATGGGCTCTCTGTGAAGATCCTATGAGACATCCCACAGCCAAGAGCTTGGGCCCTGCTGCTGTGTAAGCATTCGGCTCAGCCGGTTGTGCTTCCATTACTTTTGTTGTTCTTAACCTACGCTGACACCTAATGATGAGCAGGTTCGATTGTCAAGAATAACCTACTCAGTTCCTTTCCCCAGGCTTGCACGGACACTTCGAGGGCGAAGTGTTGGGTAGATGGTGGAATTATGTGCTGGACTGGACGTCTTGGTATTTAGGGCTTCCTTAGAGAGACTGTGATCCTTTGATCTGGAAGAGCGTGTCTTCATCTCTCCCAGGAGACGATACTCCCCTTGAAGGCGGGGGTTGGGCTTCTATTTCTCCGTGGTGCGTCTTCAGCACCTAGGTTGGCGTCAGGCACGTAGTAGGTGCTCGGTATTTGCTCAGTGACTGAGTGAGTGAGTGAGTGAATCGATCAATGTGGCCTGAGTTTGTGCCATCTTTCCACCGCCCTAAGACACTGGCAAACTCCCGAGGCTCGCCTTGCCTCCGTTTGCTCATCTGTAGGATGGGCGTCATGGTACCTGCCCTGAACTATTGTAGGGGTCACTCGGCAGAGGGTGGTGCTCCACATATAACACACTATGAAAATAATAAAATGTTGTTTAATATATTTTTTAAGATTTTATTTATTTATTTGAGAGAGAGAATGAGAGACAGAGAGCATGAGAGGGGGGAGGGTCAGAGGGAGAAGCAGACTCCCTGCCGAGCAGGGAGTCCGATGCGGGACTCGATCCCGGGACTCCAGGATCATGACCTGAGCCGAAGGCAGTTGCTTAACCGACTGAGCCACCCAGGCGCCCTAAAATGTTGTTTAAACCAAGAAGTATCTAAACACGTGAAAAAAGTTATATTTATACTGAAATAAAACTAAATTCTGTGGTAAAATACACATTGTATTTATTGCCTGGGCTGTGAATACTAGTTCTCTCTGCTCATCTTCATCCTTATTTTTCTCAGGAGAACAAAGTAGAACTCATTTTCACTCTCCTGCCTTTCTCTGAGTCAGAGATGCTCCCGGCATGCTGATGTCCGCAGGACTGTGGCGTGGGCGAGTCAGGACGCTGTACTCAGGAGCCATCCCTACGAGAAAGCTTTAACATCCAGCAGGAGGCCTTCCCCCTCACACGTGGGCACTAAAATCCGTAAGGAAGGGCTGGAGAAGAATACAGTGCGGCCGGAATTGAGGGTGCCGTAACTCCTCCCTGCGTGGAAACAAGCCCCCGCGTGTTCGTGGTGTCATGTTGTGGGTTATGATGGATGGATGTGTGATGTCCAGAGAAACAAAACGGAGTGAGCCTCGGAGCCAGGGACGCAAAGGGTCAGGATGGAGCGCAGTTGGCTGGAAACTCATGGGGGGAGGCTCCTGTCCAGCTCTCGGCAGCACTGAATGGCTGTTGGCCTGGTTCTCTGAGGCTTCAAGACAAAGCCTTGGTCCAGATTTTCAGGGGCTGCTTTTGTTTCTCAGTTTGTCACTAACAATTCAGTTATTCCTTTGTTTCATTCATCAGTCCTTAAGCGCCGTGGAAGTCCAAGTGCGATGGGAGATAGGTCTCCGGTGGCCCTGGGGCCTTCCAGGCACCTCTGGTCCTTACGGCCCCGGCTGCCCCCCACCCCCCTGCGCTGGTAGAGCACAGTCTTCTCGTGACCAAACACATCATCTCTCAGTTCTAACTGGAAAACAATAAATTGTCCTGGGAATTGAGAACTAAGCAAATAGTTTAAAAGTGCAAAGTCAAAACATAAATAAGGAATCATCTGTTTTCTTCCAAATACTCCATGGGAAGAAAGAGGAGTGCAAAGTAAGGCATTCCCTAATGACAGAGAGGAATTCCCAAATTGCACATAATCACACAGTAATTGCAAATAAGAGACGATCTGTCCAGTAAAGCAGTTGCTCAACCCTTTAAGAAAATAGAGCATCGTCAATGTTATGTTTTGGTGAAGGCTCATGTCAAATTACCGTGCGATAACTTTGTAGGCCTCCGTTTCCTCACACAAATAGGAGACAGCTCATTCTCTCAGTCCTTCTTCTTTGTCAGCCCTCAAATCAGATACTGTGGAAAGTTACTGCCTAGTGTTTGGGAGGCAGGAATATACAATTGTGCAGAAAATACGGTAATGGAAAGTATGCTTTAGGAATATATGTGTGCATCATTTTGCTATTTCATGGAATTCTAGAATTTTGTGATTTGACACAGAGAAGATGAGGCAAGCAAAGATGTAGCAGCCAGACGTGGACTCATTTTCCTGTCGGCTTTCTCTTGGCGGCTTGGGTTAGGGACTTCTCAGAGTTAGGGACAGCTAAGGAAGATGACCAGGAGGGAGCTGGTGGTCCTCAGACACAGTTCAGGGTCAGTGCCGGTTCTGGGGAAAGAGTGTGAACACCACAGTTCTGGAGCCCGCAGCCAGGAGGGGACGCTGGTGGAGATCGTACACAGACTGCGTGGTTATTGATGGTGCTGAACAAGCTCTCACGGAGAACCCAGGAATCACTTTCCAGCCGTGGCATCTCTTCTAAAACTGGACCCCTGGGGGCTCGTCCTTAAAACTCCCTGTGTTTTGACTTATTCATCTGTAAAATGAGGGCATGGTCCGAGGCATTGCTTTGGGTCTAAATTATGCCATTATGGTGCTCAGCTCTACCTTAGCACACCCTCCTGTCTGTGTTCTCTTGAGGCCAGCCGGGCCTCTCCAGCACCTCAGCCGGGAGGCTAGCTGAGGGGCTGGTTTAGGAAGCCCCTCAAAGCCATGTGTGCAAATAAAGAAATCTTCTTGCTCTTGGCCTCAGTTTATGTTCAGTCAGACACAGCAAGTCTCTTAAATGACTAAAAGTCTCCTAAATGGTTTTGTTTGGTAACTTTGGGTCCTTCATTAGCATTTTGGCTTTTTTAAATTAATAACAAGTAAGGTACAGAACGAGCAATTCACCAAATGTATAGCCCGTAGATGAGAAACGTTAATGTAGAAAGATTCTTAAGCAAGCCATAGATGGGATTTTGAGAAAATGTCTTAATGTTTGCGTTAATATAGGGCTCTCTCTCTGTATATCATCCACCCATGGTCCATCCATCATCCATCGTTCATCATCCCTCCATCCTGTCCATTCATGTTATGGGTTTTACCCCAAATCCAGGATCAGAGACAAAGCACAGGTCAGTGCATTAAGCCAAGGCAAGAGCATGCTAGTAAAAAACATTTAATTAAATATTCTATCAAATATTTTTTAAATTTTTTAAAATTTCTAAACAACTTTCAGGAAATTATGTCGGTTAAAACCTGCAGCATTTACTTGTATGTTAGCTGTAAAGCCATCAACGTTAACTTTACAACTTTCTGTTGCTGCCAAATATGCTTTGAGATTTTTTAAAAAGATTTTATTTATTTCTTTGAGAGAGAGAGACAGAGACAGTGGCAGAGATAGTGAGAGAGAGCACAGGTGGGGAGGGAGAGGGAGAAGCAGGCTTCCCGCCGAGCAGGGAGCCCGACGCGGGGCTCGATCCCAGGACCCTGGGATCATGACCTGAGCGGAAGGCAGACACTTAACGACTGAGCCACCCAGGCGCCCCACTTTGCAATCTTCTTACTATCCTCCAAGGTTGAGAGGATCTAGTCCCTGAGCCTTGTCTCTATTTAAATTTAAATACAAAGGGCTGTTTAGCCAGTGTTTATAAGGAAAATTATAGTCATATTTGTTGTTTTCACTGTGGACCTTAAAGGTTGGCCTGATACAAATAATCCTGTGTCATGTATAATCTATTATTATACAGGAGAAATAATACCCAGAATAAGTCAACTAAGTGGAATCCTCAATCAGTGGGGATTTTTGTGTTCTATGTTTTGGACCCGGTGTTAAATAACAAGAAAAATAAGATTTCGTCAGGGGGTCGCTTCCTTCTCCATTCTCCACTGAAATATCGGTCTGAGCACAGGCTGAGTTCAGTGTCTTATAACTCGTGCAATTAGAGTGTCATGCATGAAAATTAACGTGCGGAAGATCACCTCGAGACACATGATTATTAAGAAGACTCATCTGTCAGCATACTGATATTATAAAGGCAGAACTTTAGATTATTGGAAAATGACTTCAGTGATAAATGTAGGAGAAAGGGATTTCTAAAGATTTTATTTATTTATTTGACAGAGAGAGAAACAGCGAGAGAGGAAACACAAGCAGGGGGAGTGGGAGAGGGAGAAGCAGGCTTCCTGCAGAGCAGGGAGTCCGATGCGGGGCTCGATCCCAGGACCCCAGGATCATGACCTGAGCTGAAGGCAGACGCTTAACGGCTGAGCCACTCAGGCGCCCCGAGAAAGGGATTTCTAAAGAGTTCCCATTTAAAGAAAAGACCAAGTAGGCAAAGCTCTCGCCCCAGCACGTGGGTTAGTGGGAGCTCTGTTTGTTCCATCAACTTGATAGGGTGGGGAAATTCCAGAAAACCAGCAATAGGTCAATATTAAAATGCTAGAAGTTACTTTTGTTCTTTGTTAGAAGTTACTGTGATAAAGAACGAGTAATCATCGATATTATGTTGATATCGATATCGACATATATATATGTTATATGTATATAACATATATATTATGTTATAAACATGTAATCACATGTTATATTATCAATACCTAAACATCACCTAGAGTTAGATTGTAATTAATAGTAAATGCCAAGTAGAAACATTGAATTTTACAGGGCTCAGGACCACTTGGGGCTTCTCTTTAAAACTGAGATGGGTCCAGCTGGCATGATGGTGATGAGACACCCCTTCATCTGTGTGCACATGTATGGTTTGCTTAAAGTGGTTAAAGGAAATTTAAAATCAGTGAATACTGCAAGATCTCAGGGAGATATCTTTTCCTATTATTTCCAACCTGATGGGGAATCGATTCTGAACGATAGTGTGTGGTTTTATTCTCCTAATACGGTCTCCAGGAGGGGCCATTGGAGCATTTCTCATGGGACCCACGTGCCCACTGGGGTTTCCTAGGCTGAGACCGTGAAGGCTGTCTCTTGCTAGACGAGGAAGGATTTGCATCTGGGCAGGTGGGTCCCAGCTGGTGGCATTTCTTCCACTGTAAATAGGAGTCTTGCCACAGTAAGTGAATGGGACTGCCAGGAAGTCTGTGGTCCTACAGGAACACTGAGTCAAGTGACTTGTGCACTCTCAGAGCAGAGCGTCTCACCGTAGGTAGGGAATGGTGCTTTTGCCCGGTCTGCCCGTGATGACCCCGCGTAGACTGATCATGAGCTTGCCATTCTAGAGCCGTGGGGTCTGGAGAGAAGTGGCTGATCTTGCCCCTTGTATCCACCATGTGGTTCCAGACAGAGCAGGACTGCCTCAGTCATGAGGCGGCATGGTGTGCAGAAGCCCCGTGAGCCCACAAAGGCCTGAGAGTGTGGACCTCATGGCAGAGACTGGAGGAGCAGCTGACCGCTGCAGATGGTCGGGGCAGAGGACGATGGGTCGGCCCTTCCCAGATATGCATTATCATCCCCACTTTGCAGGTTCAAGAGTGTTATATGCTGATATCACTCAGCAAGGAAGATCACAAGCCCCTTAAAGTCCAATGCCCAGGCTCTTTCTATAGTATTAAATTGTAAAACGTGACAAAAACAATAAGGTCATTATTGTATGTGAATGTGCTTAACACAGACACTAGAAAGCACAATAGACCCTCACTATTAGTGATTCCGTATTTGCAAATTTATCTGTAACCCTGAAATCAATACAGCACTTCCATGGTCGCTTGAAGACCGGTGCAGAGGGAGAAAAATTTGAGTGCCTCACGTGCATGTTCTCAGCTGAGCTTGAACAATGCATTCTTGTTTCAGCCCACACTGTAAACACATGCTTGTCCCTGTTCACGGCTGCATTCTCCATATCTTCGTGCTTTTTGTTGGTGATTTCGCTGTTTGAAACAGCCTCCGTGCGAATGTAGAACGTCTAGCGTTCCTGCCTGCAAGAAGGCTGGGCTTCTGCAGAAAGTGCTGTTGTAGAAAATCTACAGCTCTAGAGGTGGTGAGTTCAATGCTCATGGGGCAGTAGCGTCTGTCAGTAAGGCGTCTTTAAACGGAAGCACACATAAAACAAGGTGTACGCAGGCTGGTTGGTGAAGATGTGGCCGAAGGCTGGCAGAGTCCAGCCCCGTGCTTCCCCGGGAGCCATGGTCCAGTGTCCTTAAATCCACACTGTGTTGACCTTACAAGACATAACTCCGCAAATAACAAAAATGTACTGTAGTGTGTTTCCAACAACTACTGGTTGAATCTGAATGAGAATCTGAAAGCCAAAGCACAGGGTAAGTATCTCTGTTTTGTAGTGGAACATAGGTATTCCCTTGTAACTTGAGGTCATCTTTCTTTGTTTCAATAATTTCTTCCTAATCTAAACAACAATTTTTTTGTATCAATAGAGTTGGAATGTTGTGCTCTGCTTGAGAAATTCTCATTTATTAATGAGTGACTTTCTCAAAGGAAAAAGAAAAAGATTTCTCCCTGCCAAGTCTAATATTAGATGCTATATTTGCTTCTCAGAGACTCTGAAAGGCTATAGGCATCTGTTTTATTTTTTAGTTTCTGATTAAACATAGAAATCCCCCTTTCTGTGCCAGCATTATGCATATGGGACTGTTCTCCCCAAGCAGAGCTGAACAAGACAGTAAGTTCAGCCCAGGCCCCATGGTCTAGGAGGAAGACGATGGTAGCTCCTGGCGTCCCGCCCCCACCCTATAACCCGCCTGCATCCTGCGCAGCCCGAGCTATTGGGGTGCAGGGAGCCCTGCTGACTGAGGATGGGCGGTGGGCATCCTCCCCATAGCCGTTCCCAGCTGCGGCGCAGGGCCAGCCTTGCATGCAGGCTTTCTGTGGTCGGCTGTGGCAGGCCCGCAGAGTTCACCTGGGAGAAAGACTGAGGAGCAGATAAATGAGAGGAGAAGGTCTCGGGAGGGTCTTGCCGGCCTCCTCGGTCTCCAGCTGTCCCCACGGGAGTCCTGACTGAGCCCCGACAGACCACAGGGAGGGTCTAGAGCACACCCTCCCAGTGGAGAACACAGGGCATCACAGTGGTCCGTAGCCCTGCAGAGAACCACACCACCTAGACAGGTACAAGTGTGTCTGTGGCATTAACCTGTCCTGGACAGAAGCTGGTAGCGAGCGAATGTCTGGAGTGTTCCCTCAGGGGACCGACAACAAAGCTGGGCTGAGAAACCTTCTCAGAGCGCGAGGCCTGGGGGGACGGAGCCACCGTGGCATCTCGTGGTGTGGGCCCGTGCGATGTCCCGAGGCTGCGTCTGTGTGTTCCGAGGGTTTGGATGCTCTCAGACAGGTGCAGGAGGGCTGGTATTGCTGCTGGTTCCAGGCTTTGGAGAGGACACCGCACCGATTCTCGCTCTCCCGCTGGGAGGGGATGGGGGTCCACGCGGCGGCCGAGGGGCTGGCCTGAAGGTCTGCTGCTTCCATGAAGGTTCTAGGAGGCAGCTGTTTGCCTCAGAGTTCATCCTTCTTCTTCTTCTTCTTTCTTTTTTAAGGTTTTTATTTATTAGAGACAGAGAGAGAGAATACAAGCAGGGAGAGGGAGAAGGAGAGGGAGAAGCAGACTCCCAGAAGAACAGGGAGCCCGATGCGGGGCTCGAGCCCAGGACCCTGGGATCATGACCTGAGCTGAAGGCAGACGCTTAACGACTGAGCCCCCCAGGCGCCCCAGAGTTCATCCTTCTTAACACCCTCTGCTAGCTTGGGGTGGAGCAGCTGCTGACTCCCTCACCCAGCGGTAGCGTCAGGCACAGCCCAGGCCCTGGTGCCTGGTCCCCCAGCACCGCTCCCCGACTCGCTGAGGCAGTATCCATTCTGGGCTCTTCAGTCCGTTTCTTGCCACTCTCCTCCTTTCTCCCGCATCATATAGAAGGCCGCTGATCACATCCTCTGAATTTTAGCTGAGCATCTCCTGTGTGCAGGCCTGTGTCACTGGGTGGCCCAGGACCAGACTCTGAGCTGGCTTCAGGCCGCCCTGCTCCTGGAATCCCTCCACCGGGGTGTCAGGTAGGGTGCACCTGCTCCTCGGCTGCCCACCGTGGAATATGGGAACCCCGAAAGTCCAGAGAGGAGCACGCCAAAGGGCTCGTGGCGGGAGACCTCATTCGGTGGGGACTTATATGCACTCATGCCTGCCCTCCCCCGCGAATACTGTTTGACCAGGTACACCCAGGCCTGTCGACCAGCCTCACCTTGTTACTCTCTCCACCAAGACTTGTGTTTGCAAGTCTGGACAAATGTCCACAGTGATGGGCATTTGCTCAAAGGGCAGGGTGGGCAAGGCATTCCTTCAGCAGTCAACCCCCAAGTCATTTCTGCACAAATCTGGTAACAACCTCATCCCTGTACACAGAACAGAAGAGAGAGGGCGATAGTTTGCAATATGTTGCTTTATATGACTCAGAGCAACGTGATGCACATAAAAATTGGCAGCAGAAGGACTGAGTTCCAACAGTCCCCCAACAGGGTACTTCTTCTGCAAATTTCTAGTGATAAGCTGGCATATTAAGGGAGAAGGCCCATTTCGCATGGGCAGCCTCCCCCACGTAGCGCTCACCTGGCCTGGAGGAGACCCAGCAGAGTGAGGGGGGGGAGCACTCCAGGCATTTCCCAGTGCTGCACTGAATGTATCCCTGTATCTAATATTTTAAATACTTTGTCTCCACCCACTATTTGCAAACAGCTCCATGCTCAGAAGCACCCGTGTTTATTGCAAGTAAACACAATAGACTAATATTAATTCCAAGGATCACAAAGCAGCAAAGGGGAAGGAAATGAGTCTCAGGCTGACGTCACTGAGAGAATGGCATTTTGAGGTGGTTCCTGTGGGTTCCTTTGGGTGGTGCTTCTGCTCTGGTGGATCGAGTGCTCTTGCAAACGTTTATCAGAGAAATCCTTGTTTGGTTTGGGGATCTGACCCTGAGTAGAGGCCCGGGGGCCCGGCTGTGCTCGTTCAAGGAGCTTCTCACTTTAGACGCTCCCGGTGGGAAGCTCAGTGCTCCTGGCACAGCCGGCCCTGCATGTGCAATGGGGTGCCCTGGCCGGCAGAACAAGGTGGTGCTTGGCAGAGGGGCAGCAGGGTCTCTGGTGCTGTGGGGACTCATGTGGAGGGACTGGGGACGAGGACCGTGGCCTCTGCTCAGCCTCTGCACACCTGCCCACCCTTCCCTCCCTCACGTCCCCGGGCGCTGCCCAGCATGGGCATCATCGGGCATTGGCTTCACAGGGCAGCTGCTACGGCAAAGTCAGAGCCCTTGGCCGGAACACGCCTCCCCGTTGTGCAGCCGAGTGACCTGAGGCCAGCGAGGTTAAAGGCTCGGCAGAGGTGACACAAGAGTGACACGTAGAGTTGCAGCTGCGAGGTCTGTGGAGACTTCCGAGCCCCACGTTCAAGCAGGCGTTGGGGAAGAGCAGGTCTGCATCCCTGTGCAGGCCTCCTGTGTGCAGCCCTGTGTCACCGGGTGGCCTGGAGGGATTCCAGGAGCAGGGCAGCCTGAAGCCAGCTCAGAGTCTGGTCCTGGGCACCAGCTTGGACTGCTGACCCTCTCTGATCTGCTCTGCAAACAGGTTTTCCTTCCGTCGCAGATTCCTGTGAGCGCGAGAGGTAACGGGCCGGGTGCCTGGGCCAGGCTGGGTGGTGGGGGGGCGTGCGGTGTAGACCTCGGCGACAGCGAGGCCGGCACTCGGGCGTGCTTCCCGTGTCCGAGGCACGTTCCCAGGGTCAGGCGCGTCCCTTGCTGGCTGGGGGGTGACGCACGGCATCTCTTGCTGGCTCTGCGGGTTCGGGGGCAGATGAGCTGCATTCTTCTCCATGACTCGGGTGAGCGAGGAACCAGGAAGGCCTGCAGCGTCTTTAGAGAAAACTCTTGGCACCTGAGGGAGGATTAGGTCTAGGGGATCCATCTGCCTGGGAATTCTCAGATGTTTAGATCAGAAATGTCACAAAACCCACACATAACCCTGAAGTCCTGTTAAGGACTAAGTTACCAGGGCCCTTTTGGTGGCAGGTGAAGCCTATTCATGGTAAGAAGGACCCACTCTCGGTAGAGAAGACGGTTGTGCTCAGTGTCATGACTCAGTCACGACTGTGAGTCTGTCACCCACCACGTGTGTGGGGTGCTGGCAGAAACACCCCGCACACCCTCGAAGAGCCAGCCGCACTCGGGAAGCTACGAATGTCCTGTAAGGTAGTCAGCGGGCTAGATACCACGTGTTCCTGCAGCTGCCGAAGATCTTGGGGAGGGGTCTGCTGCGCTCTGAGCGTGGATGGTGGGCTCAGACCAAGAGGGACTCCGAGAGGCGGTAGAGCTGGGCACACGGGCGGCAGGAAAACCGATTTGTGTGAGGGCACAGACAACCGTCGCTCCAGGGGGCAGACCTTCCAGCAGGAATGGAAGGGGAGCGGTCTGGCTGGGCGGCTTCAGACAGGCCTGGAGGGCCAGCGTGGGCCCTTAGACTCGGTGGAGTGTGGGCGGGTCTGGAGGGTGCCCCTGGGGACGTGCCGGGCCAGGACGTGAGCGAAGCTCCAACCAGGGGCAGTGGGAACCCAGAGGGAGGATGAACATGGTGGCATTTTCAGGGAGTTTCAGCCGCGTTTATGACCATGTGGACATTTCTGGTACAAAGACGTCGAAGAGAAAGCCGTGGGTGGGTCGTGCCTGCCTCCCGGAGCTGCGGATGCAGTGCCAGGGGCTGACTGGAGGAGGCGTCCTCGGGCCTGAGGTGCGGCTGAGGCTTCTGCAGGAGGTACCCTACAGCAGGGGTGGCAGCCGCGGCCAAGGACTGTCCATCTGCAGGGCCTCGCGCAGCGGGCTGGCCCACGGCCAAGTGAGCCAGGCGTTCCCGTGAGGACCAGACCAGAGCAGGGACCGCGGTGTCCTGTCTGAACGCACAGGGAGTCCAGAGGCTCAGAGCGGGCCTGGCCCCCAGGAGGGTCAGGAGTGGCTGCTTCTGCATGGACAAGCGCGGGAAGGTGGAGAGCAAGAGATGAGATGCGGAGGGATGGCGGGTTTTCATAGGGCAGTTCGCTCCTGGCTGTGGTTCTACCAGTTTTGAGGCGGCCCTTACAGTCTTCGCGTGGCTCTTGTTGAGCATGGCCTCATCACTCACTCAGACCCTTGGGTACTTTTCTTGGCATCCTTCTCACCATCAGCACTTTTAAAAACGACCCTGGCAACCGCTGCGAAGGTGAT
>NC_058414.1:104917729-104933086 GCF_002201575.2 Neomonachus schauinslandi | reverse complement strand
TTCAAGACACAAGCTCCTTCATCTCTGTCTTTCCCTCCTCCTTCCTATTCTCCTCCCTCCTCTTTCCCTCTGCCCTTCAGATGAATAAAATTATTTAAAAAGTGATGTATTTTTTCAAACTTATATTCAGCATAGTATTTAAAAAGCTTTGAAAATTTTAATCATTCCTGTCTGGCAATTCCCTGCTAGTTATTTTTATACTAAATAGTTCTTAATGACTTTGATAAGTTTTTTAAATGGTTCCTGTCAAGAGAGATTTTAAAATACCAGTCTCTTTCCTTTCTGCTTTTGATTCCTGCCGCTCCCGTGGGAGCCAAATACTCAAATCTGTTTCCATAACAATTTTTCTTTTTCTCTTGCAAGACTATCTTGTTGGTTTGTTGGGGTTGATTTCAATCTTTTATGAGAGCGCTGCGGTGTGTGGGTCAGAAAAACACAGCCTGTCGGTGGATTAGTGGACTGAGGGGCAAAGAGCCAACCATGGGGCGGGGGTCCCCTGTGGGACGGCCAGTGGCCTCAGACGTGTTTTGTGAGCGTGTCTGTGTTTTCCGTGTAGCTGCTCCGGATGCTGGGGCAGTTCTGAGCTCCTTTTTCATGGTCTCTTCCAGTGTCCTGGGACCAGCCGTGACCTTCAGAGTGAGCGCCAGCGTCCAGAACCTGACGACGGCGGACGTGGTGCAGGCTACAGGTAAGGCCCCCTTAACACAACCCCGCGTGAGCACGCACGCCCCAGGCGGAGGAGATGCACGGTCTCCCCAGCACCCCGACATCGGACGGGGAGACGGGACGGCCGGGTCGGTGGGCACGGCCGGAGCCTCATCGCCGCGGTGTGGCCCACCCGGCTGCAGGTGGAGGACATGGCTCCCTCTGAGACAGAGGCCAGGGCCGGGAGGGCAAGGGTCTGGGGTCTGCGGCGGCCCCGGGCCCCCGTGTGGACAGAACGAGTGCCTGCTGCTTTCGGCGTCCCAGCCAGGGTGTGCTTGTCTGTCACGGACCAAGACAGTGCAGGAGGGAGGGTTTAACAGAAACAAGGGGCTTCGCTACAGCTTTGCTTTGAAAGCCCTGGTTGTTCTGCCCACCTGTCCTGAGCCCCGGCGAGCCACGTCCGTACTGTCTGCGGGCACTGTTGGCTGCGGGGTGGGCAGCTCCTGCACTCCAGCTCACGGGATAAACTGTCCGTCTCATCTCTTTTGGTTGCTGTTGAATTTTACTTGTCAGATATCTTGGTGCCCTTAGTAACTCTTCCTGCTGAAAGTGATGATTTCAGGGGCCAGTAGTTTTTGGTTAGGGGAGAATTCCCTGCAACGTTGTACCTCCAAAAACCTGACCGATTTCAGCTCTGAGGAGAGCCGAGTACCCCAGGCTTCACTGCAGTGTCATGTGTCGCTGTGAGGCTGGAGCGGCTGACTGTCACTCGGCGAGCTGTACGGTGTCGTCCCTCAGCACGGCAGCCTGATGCGGCCCCAGCAGATTCCGTTGCAAACACTCTGCCTCCTGAAACAGAGCGGGTTCTGTGTCGGTGGCTCGGACCCCTCCCTCCTTCCCTCCAGCGTCCGTTCTCCCGTCCTAGCTGCTCAGCAGAAGGGATTATTGACCATATTTAAGACCAAACCAGTTCCTGGTTTTTTCAGGCAGAAACATTCACAGTTGTTTTACAAGTGGCCGTTCACCGCGGTGCTGGGAAGTAACGCTTTCAAAACCAGATTTGCTGGAACTTCAGGATGCAATAATGAATGGAATAAAATGGAAGGAAGTTTTTCCATCTTTGACAATCATGACAGTACACTCACTGACCATAGCCTTCATTTATTTTATTGCTTTCTTGGGAAAATGAGGTTGATTATTTAAAATCTAGTTTCTGGGTCATTTTAAATGTGTTCATGTTGAATACCAAAGCGCTATATGCCAAGGGGAGATTACATGTCAGATGTATGTTTGAATGTCATAGTAACCACTTTCTAAAGACCTGAATTTGCTACATTATAGCGTGTGTTTGTGTTAGCTCACAGCTGTGCAAGCTGAGTGCTTGTTGCTCGTCATGCATGTGCAAACGGACGACGCACGTGCATAGTTTCAAAAAATTAGTTCTTTTATGTTGTGAATCATTTCAGGATGTTATGAATGTACCTGATGCTACACAGGAAAAAGATGATGAAAGATAACTTTGTGACCATTAGGGTTCTATGGTTCGGCAGTAGACTGACCACCGTGTAGTGGGCACTGGGCACCGAGGGCCAGGTCCCCAAGGGTGTTGGTACCAGGAGGAGAAATGAGCTCACTGAGCACTAGACTTATTTGTGTGTTAACAAGGAAAGGGATTCTGGGGGTTTCTTGTTTTCAAAGACGATGTGGAGCCCTTGTTACAAGCTACTGAATGGCATGGTTGGAGCAGGCCCTGCTTGGGTGGGGCTGTGGTGGTGCTCAGCACCTGCTGGAACAGGGCCCTCTGCTGGGATTGCTGCCGCAGACCCAGTCACTGTGGTGGGTTCCCATGGTGGGTTCCCTCGGGGGCTTCCCGGCACCATGCTTGAGGCCCTTCTTGGGGTTTACGACTGGTGAAGGGGACACAACCCCACTGATGGAACTTCAGGGGTATTTGTTGGATAACCTCATGCAAAATGGTACCAAACTTAATAGGCTTGCAGTTAATACCACGTTAGCTCTCATCAAACATCAGTGGCATATGTCCTGACGGGTGGATGCAGCTGGTTCTTGTTCGGAATCTCTTCCTCGTATTACATGATTCTTTTCTGGATTCTTCGAACCTCGGCATGAACACAAGTGCTAGTGAACGCTGAAAGTAAGCGGGCGCTGCACAGGGAGGAACTTTTGTATTCCCAGGTGCAGAGAAACCCTGTTTACTGTGTGAGTGGTCAGTGCATGCGTTCACAATCCAACATCTGCACACACTACAAGGTGTCCACAACTGGAAGTCTAGTAACTGGTACTTCTCATCTTTCTGGCCATGCCATCTGATCAAATTGGGCAGAACAGAGAAATCCTTTTCTACTCTTCATTTACTTGGTAGTTTATTCTCAAGTAGCATATTTCTAATCCGTTTTTGCATTTCTCCTTTCAGAGAAGATATGGTTAAGTCATCTTTTAGGAAAAGCGTTTGCCTTCCCCTCGGCAGCAGCGCACACCCCCAACCCCTGGGTTCCCATGACTTAGGGCTGGGAGCTCCCGCGCGCACTGCCCTGCCTCCAAGATCACCTGTTCCTACAGCTTGCCGCTCCTGGCACCCTGGGGAAGCTGGGCTTCTGGCTGGTGGTGCATTTGACTCACTCGCTGACCATGTAGCTGCTGGTTGGCCGTCCTTGGCGGGCGTCTCCCTCTCACCTTTGTGTCGTCAGCTCACACTTGTCTAAACAAAGCCTCTAAGACTTGCCCTTCGGCTAATGTTTTTTCTTTCATCTTGGGGAGACAGCACGTGCCGTTTCAAAGAACATCTCCTTACTCAAAGATGTGATGTCTTTCCTCGAGTTCTAGTAACCGGAGCCTGGCCCCTTCTCATTCGCCTGTCGCGCGTCCGCAGGAGTTAGCGAGTCTCCTCTCTGCGGTGTTGCTGTCCGCCTGTGGTTTACACATTGTCTGCACGGAAGAGGGAGAGCCGCATGGCCTGTGGACTCCGCTCAGGGCTCATCTCTGGACCCTGAGGCCTCAGGAGCGTGTTTCGAGGGTTGGACTCCAGAGTGAGAGATCGGGACAGCTGTGCCCCGAACGTCTGACCCCAGAGCCCCCGGGGCAGTGAGTGCTGCCCAGCCTCCTGGACTCCGGGTAAAGGGGGCAGGTGTGTCTATTTTGGAAAGGGTAATGGAGTCCAGCCTGGCACAGTGAAATGAGCCCTTCCATGATGCATACTCAGTTCACCCCTCTGAACTGTTGCTCCCAAGCGAGCATCAGTGCTTCATGCTCATTTAGGCTCTCTCCTGGGCAAGGCACCGTGCAGGCCCTAGGCTGACGCCAACACCCAGAGGACAGCAGTCTGCCCAGAGCCTGGCCGGTCTTTCAGGGACACAGACAGAGTGCCCGGTGCCAGGGGTCAGGGGGCTCGCCAGATAAGGCTGCACAGAGGAGCTGGCCTTGGGCGGTGGCTGGGACTAGTGCGGCTCTTAGGGGGCTGGAAGGTGAGGAAAGGTTGGTCACATGAGGGACAGCAAGGAGGACCGAGGCACAGAGCCCACATACCAGGGACAGGGTGGGGAACGGGGCTGGGGGCTGGAGTCCAAAATCAGTCCCGAACCAGACTTTGCAACATGGGACTGTGACTTCAGGGTCTACAGGGAGCCCTCAGGCTTGGCTTCCTGTGGCTGAGGGAATCGGCTTTCCCTCCTGCAACACGGGGCCGGCCGGGGGTCCACACACTGTGCCTGTGACCGGGATCCGAAACCTGGAGGCCTCTGGGCTGGGCAGGGGGAGGGGAGACCCACGGCTGCATGAGCTGCACACTCACGCTGTGTGCCGTCCACCCCAGGCGACCCACTGGGGGACATGCCACTGGGGTCAGCGAGCGCTCCGGGTGGTGCTGTGCATGTCACTGGCCACGTGTGGCCTGGAACCTGTTTGTGGTCATTGCACCCTCGCTGAGGTTTGGACCGGAGCAAATGTTGGGCGGGCTGGTGGACCTCAGTGTGGACAGGAAGTTGTACTTTTCCAGTGAAAAATAAGGAGGCGGCTCTGGAAATGCTAGAAAAGACCCACTTGATAGGAAGATTTGTGTTCATTTACTGGTGAAGGAGACAGCTGTGAAAAATTAATAAAAGCAGAAGAGTCCACAGGATCCTACACGCTTCTCTGAGATGTAAAGTTAGAGAATTGGAGGATTTTTAGGTGAAAGGGTTGTTGGTGTTCTGCTTCTTCGAGCCCTCACGACACAGATGGGGAGGCTCAGGCCAGAGCAGCCGGTGGGCTCTGTGGTGAGTGAGGCGCGCTGGAGCACCCCAGGGGGGGCCGGCTGATCTGCCACGCAGGAGGGTCGGGACGGGCCAGCCTGTCATTTCCAGTCAAGCTGGCTGCTCAGAAATCAGCCTTTGTTGAGGTTCCAGGGCACAACCCGGGAGGTGGGGCTCCCACTGGCCCAGCTGCTTTGGGCAGATCCCAGGCTGAGGGGTTGCAAGGCCTGGCTGGACTGCAGGGCCCCAGCCAACGGGCAAGGGCCTGCCGGCGACGTCAGTGGGGAGCATGCTGGCGGGGGACCGCGCGGGAGGGCGGGGGCGCTGCATCAGCATCCACCAGGCTGTGGATCACTAGAACGCGGCACGGGAGGAAAGTACCATGGGCAGTGGACCAAGACACAGAAGGAAGGGCGAGGGGAGACGGGCGCCCTGCCAGGATGGAGTGGCAGGTCGGAGGTCGGAGGCTGGAGACTGGGGACTCAGCGTGTGAGGCAGAGCTCGGGAAGGTCACTCCTGAGAGGAGAAGACAGCTTGTCCTCCAGGTCTGACCGCTCTGTGTCCTGTGTTGATTATCGCTCGCAGGGGAGGAGTTGAGCTTATCCGACTGAACTGATAGATTATACGTTTCAACAGCAAAGTGTAGAAGGAGGCCTCTCATCCCTTTGAACATCCTGAGAAACGTTCCATCTTGTGCAGCCCACAGAATAAGAAATCATCTCTTTAAAAGCATCAGTGAGGTTAGGAGTGGAATGCTCTCTCTGAGGGAGACTCAGTTCTGAGGCGCTTTGCTGTAATGCGGGCTTCTCACTTTTTTGATGATGAGAGAAGATCTATTGAGTCAGAGCAACAGTCCTCATTCCTACTTAGCAAAAAGCAGATGATGGGCTCCGAGGTCTCATCCGGGCCTGATTCAGTGGCCCAGCTGCAGGATGCGCGTCGGGCAGACAGATGCGGTTCCTGCAACTGAAGAAAAGTGAATCTATTCTCAGTCAAAACACAGTGTCGTTTGGGGGGTACTCTGCATGTTGGAGAACTCAAGAACTTCATGCGGTAACATTCGGGCACACTCTCCTCTTCACACCGATGTGATGGCAACTTCACTTCCATCAGGGAAGACCCCAGCGGGGTCCCGTCCCCCTCCGTGCTGAGGGGGATGTTGGTGCTGCCCTGCTTTGCTGGCCCCTGCGCAGCGGCCGGGCAGATGTGCATGGGGAGCTCGCATCGGGGCGAGGGCTGGCTTCCCTCCACACGCCCGACCAACCTACTAGCTGTTGGGTTGAAACCCGGAGTCAGGAGTCCTTCATGAGCCACACAAGGACGTGTGGTCACCTCCCTTCTCGGAGCACGTCTGTCAGCACCAGAACGCATCCCGAATCAGATGCCAACACAGAACCAGCACAAGGATGCCAGGGGGTCAAACCGTAGGGCCGGACTCAGAAATGAGGCTACCAGGGTCGGAGTGCGGTGCAGGCAGGAGTGGAGTCTGGAGCTCAGGGGGCCCGGGGCATGTGGGGGGGCAGGGCCCTGGGGAGCGACCCCGCATGGACAGCGCAGGGCACCTAGCCCAAGCTGAGCTCCCAGACAAATTCCAGGCCTGGCCTGCTTCCTTCCCAGGCCACGGGCTAGCGTGGGAGCCGGGGTAGGAAGGCACAGACCTGCGGGTGAGAAATCCACGGCCAGGGTTAGCGAGTCCTGCTGTCTCCGAGGACCAGTGGATTCTCCAGGTCAGCTTCCTAGTCGAGTCCAGTTTCCCACTTACTCGGTCGTTCACTGGATACCCCCTGAGGTCAGCCTCGGGCCAGACACCGTTCAGGAGCGGAGAGGCTGTCTGGGCCAATGAGACACTCTGCCCCGGTAGAGGCCAGCCCCCAGGGAAGGCGCGGAACGGGGAAAGACGCAGTGATGTCATGTGGCATTGCCGAGGAGCACACGACGGTGTTCGGCGACGTTCGGGAGCGGGCGGCATGGCGAGTACCTGACGTGGGGTCGTGCGGCAGGCATGACACGATCACCCAGCACAGCGTGTCACGCCGTATGCGATGTAGTGATGCGCAAAGCGCCATCGTGGAAACGCCACCACGTACATCACGTATACCACTGTCGTCCAGAAATGGCAGGTGTTCTGAGGAGAAACCAGCCGAGCGGGCCGGGCGTGGGAGCTCTTGCCGACCGTGGTCAGACAAGGCCCGGGGCGACCTTGGAGCAGACCCACTGGGCGTGAGGCAGCCCGCCGTCGGACCTGGGGGGCAGGAGGAGGTGGCGGGCGTGGGCTGGGGCTGCCTGTAGGGCGGGTGACGGTGGGGCCAGCCCCCGCAGGGCCGGTGGGGCACGTTAGGCAGGAGGACGGAGTTCAGGCGGCCCCAGGGCGAGGGCCCGACGGTGGCAGCCTCCCGGAGGTGCGGTGGGTGGCGGGAAAGGAAGGGCACCGGCCCCATGACTCCGTTCCAAACAGCCAGGTAATTGCTTCTGGCATTTTGACGGGTTTGCTGGAGTGGAGCGTGGTGCTGTCAGTGTGGTAGAGCTGTGCCCGTCGGTCCAGCTGGAGGAGACTCCGGAGCCGTGTCCCTGTGATCTGACGTTGTGGAGGCCGCTTGTCATCCTGGCTTCACGCTGAGCCAAACGAGTCGATGCTAAGCGGGGATTTTGTGTGCTGTGATTTGCAGGGTTACCTGTGTGGGAATACACGAACAGCACTCAGGGCAGGGTTAGGGATGGTGCGTAGACTGAATACCAGAAACCATATTACTCGCCATTCCCTGCTCCACATTCGCGTCTAGACAAAGGGAGACAGCTATTACAGACCTCCATTATGGGAGGAGCATGTTCCCACTTGCAGATGGGTGAGCATTCGCTCCACATGGCGTTTGGCCTCCCCTGGGCAGCTGAGAGCATCAGTCACTCTCGGGGCTCCCTGGGTCCCCAGGGGTCACCGGTGGTTACTGTGCTTCTGTTCCTGGTCCACTTCGTGCCGTTCCTCAGGCTTCCCCATGCTCACCACCTCCTGTTGGGGGGTGGATGGCAACCAGCGCCCCACATCCTCTGCACCTGCTGCTGTTAGAAGGGCCTGGACCACCTCGCCTGCCAGGTGAGCCTTCCCTCTGCTCCGACAGCCTTCGAGAGGCACCTAGCAGGAGCCTTTCCGAGGCTGGATGGTGCTCCATGGGTGAAGAGTCCTGAGCTGTGCCTCTTGCCCCGCTGCCTGACCACCGTGCTGAATAAATATTGCCAAGTTAGTCATTGCTCTTCGCTCTGTAGGTGGAAAGTTGTCTAGTTTTATTAGCAAGCAGGCTGTTCGTGGGCATGGGGGTCTCATGTGGAACCCAGTGCATGTAATAAATGCTTTGTCCCATTGTGCACACCCCTCAGAGCGGGATGGACACGGGGTCAGAGAGAAGCCGACTCCAGTGCGGGACTGGGGTCCTGAGGTAGGTGCCCCAGCTCGTGCGTGCCCTGTCGCCTCCAGGCTGTGGGCATTTGGGAAAGTCCTAATGCCAGGTGCCTTGTTGGTGAGATGGGGAGCGGCACCAGCTTCGTGGGTTCCGTGAAGGTCGGATGGGGTGGCCTTGCCCGCCGACAGCTCCAACATGGTCGGTTATCACTGACGCCGTTTTCCCACTGTGGGTGTTGGGACCCCAGCTGCTGCGTCTGGGACGTGAGGGTGCTGTGTGATTGTGGGCGGTCATGGTAGCACGCGCATGAGAACTTTATCGCGAGTCTGCCTTCTGTGAGCTGTGCGCAGCCCTGTCTTGATGGGCGATGCCCCACGGTGTACCCTCAGTGCCCACAGCTCTCTGTGTTCCCCCGAAGAACTGGCCTTCGAATCCTTATCCAAATCAGCATCTGGGGAACCCACGTCGCTGGGACCTGGGCCTTTACTTCGTCTGAATGGAGAAGCGGCTGGTGTGACATGACCTGAAACACTGAACGGGGTCAGTTTGCCTGTGGAGCCGCCTGGGGTGAGGGGAGGGAGGTCACAGCCGCGGACACCGCCCTTGTGGCCATGCTAGTCTGAGGCGGTGTCGGCTTAGAAAGGGTGTCGGGGCCCAGACGCTCCGAGCGGGGACTCTGCTCGCTGGGCAGGCGATGGGATGTGGGGCGAGGGAAACAGAACTGGGGGGCGGCCCAGCACCTGGAGGCTGCTTTGGGGAGGTTAGGGAGGAGATTCGTGTGGGACGAGGTGCCCCTGGAATGAGACGTGCAGACGTGGGCCGTCGGGGGTTCGTGGCTGTGGCCCGGGCGCGTCCCTGCTGGAAGCACAGGCTGGGGACTGGGCCACGTGACCACTCGCACAGCCTGTCTCTTCCCGCCCGTGGGCTTCGCCGCCCAGTCAGTGGCTGACTTGAGAAAGCTGGGCGGGTCCGTGGCCAGGCCACGTGGGCACTCCCCGGGCGTGAGGGAACACTCGGAAGATGCCCTCGGCTGTCCCCGTTGCTGTTCTGCCGCCGTGAGTGTTGGAAACCCCTGCTCCCCCTGTTCCCACAGGCAGTGTAACTTCGTGGGCACCTGAGTTCTGTGCCTCCTCTCGCATCGCCTCCGCGTAGAACCCTCGGCTTCGCTGCCTGCGCAGCAGGTGCCTTGTTCTGAAGATGGGGCCATGGGGCTACAGGGAAGCTTGTTAGGACACCGTCCAAGACAGGCCCCTGGGTGAGGGCATGGGGACGGGGCTGGGTGGGCCCCCTGGCTGTGCGCAGGGAGCGGCTCGTGGGACCCCGTCGTCAGGGCACACGCCCCCCCAGCCCAGTCCCATCAGCCACACGCTGCCCAGGGCTCATGGCTGGCCGTCTCCAGCGTCTGTTAGAAGCCCCATCGCTGGCTGTTCGTGCGCAGACCGCAGTCCCCATGGCAACAGGGGACAGCTGAGCGCAGGCGATTCTAGCTCAGGGTGGGCTGCCGTTCCACGCGCGGCCCCGGCGCCCCCGCACCTGAGGCTTTGGCAGCAGCTGAGTGGCGCGGCCTCCCGGCGGCAGGTCCCAGTGCAGCTGCTCCCTGTGCAGCCCTCAGCGCCTGCAGCCGCTCGCAGTGGGGCAGGCGAGAGGACCTCTTCATGCGGGTGGCCGTCCCCACCAGCCCACAGACGCACTCAGCCCTTGGACTGCCCCCGTGTTTGCTTTAGGAGGCTCTGCGCGACCCAGTATTTGAAGCATTTCCTGCAGAGCAGGCGTGAGGCGCGCCGGCCCCTCCAGCCGCTGGTGCCCGTCAGCACGTGGTTGCCGTTCAGACTCGGGTCGGCCAACCGTCACCCAGCCGGCCGTATCCAGGGCAGGTCCTGCAGATGCCGGGACTCAGGAGAGGACCTCCCACTGCAAGGGCAGTCGGGAAGGTGTCAGAGCCCAGAGCCGCCTGGGGCGGGGTGGGCATGGGCCCTGGCATTTGGGACCAGTCTGAGTCCGTTTGGCACTTGGGCAAGAAGCCCTTCTGCAGGAGACGTGTCACTGGCCTGCCTGGGACAGTAGGCTCTTGAGGGCTCATTCTTTTTTTTTAATTTTAATTTTATTTATTTTTAAATTAACATATAACGTATTATTTGTTTCAGGGGTACAGGTCTGTGATTCAACAGTCTTAAACGATTCACAGCGCTCACCATAGCACATACCCTCCCCAGTGTCCATCACCCAGCCACCTCATCCCTCCCACCCCCACCACTCCAGCAACCCTCAGTGTGTTCCCTGAGATTGAGAGTCTCTTATGGTTTGTCTGGTTTCGTCTTGTTTCATTTTTTTCTCCCTTCCCCTTTGATCCTCTGTCTTGTTTCTCAAATTCCTCATATCAGTGAGATCATATGATACTTGTCTTTCTCTGACTTATTTCTGAGGGCTCATTCTTGAAAATGAAACTGGTAGTTGACCCAGCAAGGCTGGTACCCACATCCCTCTGGCCCTGGACGCCTCTCCATGGGGAAGACACGGTGATGTGCATCAGGGCATACCTTTCCCACCTGCTGTGAAGGGCACCATAGGTCATTGGCAGTCAGCAGACCAGCCATGGGGACAGAAAGGGCTCGGCTGGGTGACGTGTGACCCCTCCATGGCGGAGGTATGCAGTGGAGCTGAGGGCGGGAAGGCTTCCTTACCTTAGCCCCCGGGCCTCCACTTCGGGTGTCTCAGCTGTAATGGACCATGAGGTGTGAGCCAGGGTAGAGCAGGTTCCAGGGTCCCCAGCCCGTCTGGATGTCTGCTCTGCTGTCCTGTGACAGTGGAGGCTGGGAAGGGGAACCGTGAGGATCGGGGGTGGGTTCAGGGCCTCGGTCCCAGTCCCTCTTCTGCTTTCCTGTTTCGAGACTTTGGACGATTGTTCGGTCTCAGCAAGCTCTGGGCTCCTTCTTTGTCAGATACAGGACTAGTGATTATGCTCCGTGGGGTTGTGATAGCATCAAACGAGGCAGGACGAACTTGGTGGGAGACGAGATTCAAACTCTAAAGGGTGTGGGATTGTTAGTTGCTGTGGTCTTTGTGTGCCTGGGATCAGAAAGACGTTGGGCCAGCTCATGGCGACGCAGCGTCGTTCGGGGAAGTTCTCAGTCTGGCCAGGAGCTGACAGTCTCGTGGGGTCGGATGGTCCCAGCATCCTGTGCAAAGAACGTGGAAGCGTGCTGACCTGCTCAGACGCGCAGGTGCCGCTCTGGGACATGAAATGCACCTCTTCCTGCCGCGGCGGGTGGGGGCTGCGTGGCCGTTGTCCTACGCGGGGCGCTCCCCCGCTGCGAGGTGCTGGCGACCGGAGCGTGACGGAAGCCTGGGCTGCGGACGGGCCCGGCCCAGCAGCAGCACGCAGCGTTCACATCACAGGAAGGCAGCTGGGGAGGGTGCACCTCGGCCCTGCGTAGACGCTCCCTGTACCGTGATGCCTTCTAAAGGTAAACGCAGTTCGCCCGGGATCATTTTGTTTTCTTCGAATCATCGTGAAGCACAGGAAAGCAAATTCAGAGTGAGAAGTCTTCAGCAAAAGCATTGACATAATTCCCTCCGGGGCATAAAATGGTGCGTTAGGAAGTCTCGCCAACCTCACCACCGCACTGACATCCCCAGCAAGCCCTCGTGGTGGCTCAGCCGACCCAGTTTAACGGTGGTGATCAGAGCAGAGTCCCCACGTGCAGTGGTTTCTTTAATTTTGGACTCTTTCCTCGTGAGCCCAGCTGACCCTGCCAACAGGTGCTTTCCTGTGGAGGTGCCGATTCATTTCTCTGGGCCGGAGAGCTGGGAACAGAGCTGCCCTGTGCTGGGCTTCTGACGGCCGTGGGGACCTGGGCAGGGGGGATGCTCCCACGGAGAGCACACAGAGCTGCACGTGGTGCCCCCCGGCCCCACCAGGACGGTCGCCTCCCTCCACTCTTGCTCCCCAGCATTGAAGGGGAAGGAGGCGGAGCCAGGGCCCAGGGCTGCTTGCTTCGCGGAGGCCTTCCGCCCAGCAGAGCGCTGCTGGGGTCACTGCTGCCCACACAACTGCACCCCGGCTGCCTACCCCGTCCTGTGCTCACACCCAGGCCCTGCTTCTTCTCCAGCTTCTCGGGGAGAGCCTGGAGCGCTGTGCTGTCAGCTCTTTGGAGCTCTCAGCCGCCCAGCGCCTGCCTGTCCCTTCCCCTGACCCACGCCCTGCCTCACCCCTTCCCGGGGCTGGCCAGCAGCCGCCCTCGGTCGCACTGGCCTCCTGGTACTCAGCCGCATCAGCCTTCACATCTCTGTGGCTGCCCAGCCTAAACTGTTTACTGTGGCCTTTTACAGAGGACGTTTGTGACCCCAAAGTTCTAGGACAACGTTTCTCGAAGTCCCAGCTTGGCTGGGAACTTATTAACAAATAATCCTCCGCACTCTGGTGTGGCGCCCAGCGGCACGGTCAGGCCCTCCCGCCTGGTGGCATTCACGTCGGAGGTCCACTCACTGTTGGGGACAAACACTCCCTGAAGATGGAGCCTCGTCTCATGCATCTTTGGACCCCACCGCCCAGCTGGTGCTTTGCCCACAGCACGGAGCACAGTCAGTATTTGGGTTTGATGGGAACAATGACAGGGAGCGAAGAAAAACATGTGGCATTTGTAATACGTTTCCTCTGTTTCATGAGACTCGCTGAATGGAGGGTCTTAACTGAAAAGCATGTTTATGGCATTTTCCTCTGCGGAGATGAAACTCCATCCTGACCGTACCCTGCACCCCTGTAAACACAGCCCAGACTTCCTCTGACCCTGGCCACCGGCATCAGCAACCCACTCTTCTGTGGGGCGCGGGGAGAGCAGTTCCAGGAAAGAGGGGAGTGCAGACTGACTCCCTCTGATTTATGACTCTCGTCTAGGACGATGACTGCTTGTCCCGTAATGCTTGAGTGTGGTGACCAACAAAACCCTGAACGTCTGCTAGGTTTCTGCTGCTTGCTGGCCAGCCTCAGGACCCAAAAGCACTCCGTTTCAGGGCTGGCTGCGGGTCCACGGTCGCCAGCCTGCCCCAGGGGTCTGCTGTGTCCCGGAACCACGTCCGGAGGGCGCAGGCACCTCCAGGAGGTGTGGTCACGTGAGGCTGGGACAACTCAAGGGAACCTCTTCCAAAACTAATCTTAACTCCAACATCTTTATGACAGAAAATCGTTCTTTTTGTCGGGACAGCGTCTTGCAGACGGCCCACGATGCCCACTTACAACTGGTCTGCCTTCTTGCTGAAGGATCAGGAGATGTTCAAAGGTGCTTCCGAAGGGAGAAGCACCATGTAGGGGCGCTGAGACAGACCGCAGCGGGACGCTGGCCCTGCGTCGGGGGACTTCTTTCCGTCCTGGGGTCGGAGACGTGGCTGCTCGTGGAGGAGAGCCTGAGCCAGAGGGTGCACCTGCCATGGGCGCTCGCCGCGCACCCTGTGGAACCGGAGGGCAGCCCTCCGCTGCTGCGTCCATCTGCAGCGGACCTTCGTGCTCACCTGACGCTTGCAGACAGACGGACGGCTCTGTCTGGCAGTCCTCAGAGAAGATAAACAGAAGCGCGAGCTCCTGTCGGAAGGGACTCCAGACACAAGGGAGCTGCGGCCCGCCTGCTGCGGTCTGGAGAGAGGAGCGGGCTCTGTCCCAGGCAGGGTTCTTCTACGAGCCCAGCTGTGCCTTCCCCTTATTCTCTCTTTTAAGGAACCTGTTCGAGAACCAAACCCCGTGTGATCTTCGTATTCTAAAGGAGTACAGAGATGGACAGTAACATTCTCATGCTCCAGGGTAATTTCCATTCTCAATACGCAATTTATCATCATTTAATAGAAGTCAGATTTCTTTTATCTGTAATTAAATCTAGAATGTGTTATTTTTTTGAAGGCCCTCATGGATTTTTGACCGTGTTCTAAACACTGAACAAGTTAAAGAATTTCCAGCATCCATTTGGTGAATGGTTCTACTTTCAATCCCCTCGCCATGAAAACATGAACCCCTAAGCACCCCTGACCTGGCCGGTGGGCTGTCGCTCTCCCTGCAGGCCAGCACAGCCCCGCTGGCTCTCTGTCCTCACCGGCCCCACAACCAGCATCCTCCGTGACCCTGCCACACTTAGCTGAGACGGACCTTTCAGCTGAGGGCCGCGGGCGCTGGAGGCCTGCGTGCCCAGGGGCGGTTTGCCTCGTCGTTCCTGCAGATGGGCCCTCTGCGGACCTTCCTGGGGCTCCGCCATGACCTCCTGCCCTTGGTTCCATGATGAAGAAATGCTTGCGGGAGAACACACCTGCTGCTGATTAGGATGCTTCTCCAAGTCCTCCAGCCAGAAAACCCCGCCCTCACTCTCGGGGCTGGAGGCCAGGGTGCAGACTGATGCCCGTGGAACCATTAGGGCTTCTGCCACTAGACGGCAGAATGGCCTACCTCCCATGCGTTCCTCTTCGCCCAGGCTGCCGGGAGGCTCATACCTACGCTGTGGGCCCCGGGGAGCGTTTCTCCCCCAGGCGGATGTGTCGGGTGGTACCATGTCATCTGTCACCTCCTGTCCTGTACCCGGCGTACGCAGTGTCATCCCTCACGCTGGGTTGTAGCCTACCCGGTAGTGTTTCCCTGCTCTCCTTCCCTTCTAGCGCTTTCTTCCCTGGCGCCTGCTCTTTGTGAGGCTGAGTCTCTGTGTCCCTGCTCGGGAGTTCCCCGATGAGCTGCTCTGTGCCCCTTGCGTCCCAGGGACACCAGATCACCAGATGGGTCTGTGATGCGCTGACGTGTAGTGTACGGAGAGTGGGTGGAAAGTCCCTTCCAACAGCACTTGGAGGATAGTGTGATTGAGCCGGTGCTCGGTCTGTTCGTCAGGAGAGTGGACCTTTCTCTTCCCACCCCTTCCGGCAGCCAACGTCCCCGCAGATGACCTTCTGGAAGTCACTCAAACCAAGAACTTCAGGTTACGTAGGAGAAGACAGGGACATTGAAAAAGGAAAACGGTTGTTCTTGGAAAGATGGACCATTAGCATCCTTCAAATACAGTGGCTCTCTCCGTGTGGACGGCTAGCTCTCTCTCCGTGTGGACGGTGCT
>NC_058414.1:104893880-104917719 GCF_002201575.2 Neomonachus schauinslandi | reverse complement strand
TCTCTCCGTGTGGACGGTGCTCTCTCCGTGTGGATGGCTAGCTCTCCGTGTAGACAGTGCTCTCCTCCGTGTGGACGGCTAGCTCTCTCTCCGTGTGGACGGTGCTCTCTCCGTGTGGACAGTGCTCTCTCCGTGTGGATGGCTAGCTCTCTCTCCGTGTGGACAGTGCTCACTCTCCGTGTGGACGGTGCTCTCTCCGTGTGGACAGCTGGCTCTCAGAGACGACTTGCCTGCTCGTGTGGCAGTGGTCCCAGACAGGTGTGCACAAGGTCATGCTAAGGCATCGCCCCCCACTCTTGCTGTCCCCCCAGTTCTGGTTGAGCCTCTTGGCCTGTGGGGTGGGAGAGCGCACTGGAGGGGATGAGAACCTGCACCACCGGCAGCTGCTGGGCCCGTCCTGTTGGCCGTGTGTGATGTGTGCAGTGTGTCTTGTGTGTGCGTGTGTGTGTGCATGTGTAGGTTCATGTAGGTGTGTGTTGTGCAGATGTGTGTACGTGATGTGTGTGTCTGTGCGTGTAAGCGTGCGTGGTGTGTGTCTGTCTGAGGATGCAGAACAGCCAGTAGTCAACTGGGTGCGAATGACATTGTGGTGACCTTGGAGGAGCAGCGCAGGAGCCCCTATCCCTGAGTGTTCCTGAAGGTGCCTGGGCAACCAGCAGCCTCCGTTCCCGTGCTATTTGTGTCCTGGCCCAAAGGAGCCTGGTGGCGGCATGCAGGGGCGGGTCCGGCAGCGCTGACTTTGATCCCAGTGTCTGATTCTCACGGAGCATCTTCTGGGAACCCCACTTTCTCCACGCTTGGGGTCGTGTTAGCACCCGTCCCTGGAAGGGTGAGGTTGCCCAAGCAGTCGCCCCCATGCTGGCCCCCTCGCTGGAAACCAGCTCAGGGCCTGAAGGTCCACAGCTAGATCGGGGGCCAGGGCTCCGTGGGCCCTGGCTTTCTGGGTTGAAGGAGGGGCACGGCGTTCTGGGTTTTTGAGCTCAGTGCTGCCTCTCACAAGTGACCCTGTCCCTGGTTATTTGGCACTTCCTGCGGTCAGACAGTCGCCCGTGAGCAGACGGGGCTGCATTATTAGGCGTTCGCACTCAGAGTGGCTCATGTGACGTTTGACTTCGATGCTTCAGTGGATTAACAACCTCGTTCGGACTCCGCGTCAGGTCCTTGTGTTACTGCACCGAGCAGTTTCGGGTGTTTGTGGTCGGAGATCATGGTGCCGGTAAGGAAGGAGCCCTCCACCCATGCTGTCCACAGCTCTCCTCACCACACACAGCGACTCTGAACACGGAAACCTCCCCTCCTCTGCTTCCTCTGGGTCCGCAGCCAAAACGGTCTTCCAAACCCCCGGACGTGGGCCCCTGACCCTTCACACCGTGGCGCAGCGGCCACGGAGTGGTCTGCCCTCTCCTCGGAATGGCTTCAGCCCGGAGGGGACTTGCTTCGTGGGCCACCTGTTGGCAGTGGTGCTTGTCGAGCGTGTGGAGAGCGCCCTTGGCTGCATCCTGGGCCGACGTAGGCCCCCCCGTTGCTCGGTGTCTCGGTCGCTTGCGCCTGAGTAATGGCAGAGGTGGGCGCACATCTCTAAGCAGAGCAGCTGGGCTGGTTTTGTTCCTTTGATTTGCGACGTGGCTATGATCAGGCGTGGCTGAGCCACGGGGACGGCAGCCCCATCTCGGCCGAGGAGAGCTCTAGTCGGCTTGGCCCGCGCTTTATCCCTTGGCGATGTCAGGCCCGTCAGGCCGCGCTGTGAGGCTGGGGCTCGGTGCGGTGTGTGCTGACACAGTGGCCCTTCTCAACGCGGCTGCCGTGGCCTCTCCTCTTGCCGTTCACGGCCTCAGAAACCTCTCCACATTCAGACGTAGACGAAGATGATGCATGTGCCGCGTCTAGCAGCTGGACTCGCGGGAGTGAGAGCTGGGGGCAGTGGTGCCCCCAGAGCCGTGTCCCGGTCCCGACCCCTGGATCTGTGACGTGGCCTTATTTGGAAAGAGGGTCTCTGTAGATGTCATCACGTCAGGAGGAGGTCATAGGGGATTGGGGTGGGTCCTGGTCACGGAGAGGGAGATGCCACGTGAGGACAGAGACACACGGGTAAGCGCCCATCACGAAGGGGGCGGGGGGGTGAGGCTGGCTGGCAGAGGCAGGGAGGACCCTCCCCTGGAGCCCCCCCGAGGGAGCCCAGCCCTGCCCGCACCGGGATTGTGGACTCTGGCCTCCGGAACTGCGGGAGTCTCTGTCCTGAGCCACGCAGGTTGTAGGCTTGCTGAGAGATTCCTACGGCACCACTGGTTCCTAGACAAGCAAAGTCAGCCTAAACCAGTGAGACAACGCAGCCCAAGATGTCCGTAGCCCATTACACAGGGATGTGGTCTCTTCTCTGTAACTTGCTCCTAACTGTCCCGTTGTTTATAAAGTGAGGAAACTCTGACATGCTGGACAGTAGGATTTGCAAGATTAAAGCTTTCTCTGAGATAAGGTGTTGCTGCTGAGAAGGGCTCCCTGTTTGGGTTTGGACGAGGCCAGCTGGGCCCATGGGAGCGCCCAGAGACCCCAGGGCATGCTCCTGCACACGAGGGGCTGGTCTGCAGCCCTCCACTGGCCACCGGAGAGACGCCCGCTTGCCAGCCCAGGGCTGCTCTCACGCCAGCCATGCTCAGCATCGGGTTTGCTGCCGTCAGTTACAGGGAGCGCTGCTGACAAGGGTGTGTGACTTGGCAGAGATGCAAGTGGGGGCAGAACTCTTTCCGCATTGCCCAGTCGGGGTACCGACCGGGGCAGGCCGAGTCTGTTCACGGGCAACACAGCTGGGACGGGGCCCCAGGCCCCAACTCCACCCTGCGTCCCCTCTGCCTCTCTTACCTTGTTAGCCGGGCTCCCGCTCTGGGGCAGACCTTGCGGGAGCTGTAGGCACCTGGCCACACGCTGTCCCTGCCCTTGTGGGGCTCGCAGTCTCGGGAAGTACATGCGCACACATGTAATGAGCAAAGGGAGGGCAGGGCAGGCCTGGGATCCAGCGAGGGAGGAGGGCAGGCACTGCCAACAGCAGAAAGACCGTGCCCACCAGGAGGGACGCGGGCACCGCAGGGCGAGCAAGCTGCCCCCGCAGCCTGGGGGAGGGAGAAGGTCGGGCCGGTCGGTGACCGTTTCTCGCGCTTCTCCTAAGTTAGGAGATAGAGCAGCAAACGGGGGTGACGGCGGTGGCAGTTCCCGGGCCCACAGGCACCGAGGGGACCGGACAGACCCTGGCTTGAGCCGGCCGCGAGGGGGCGGGCGTGTGGGGGTCCCCGTGGAGGCAGCTGTCCTGTCGTGGCCACTGTGTCCATCTGTGGCTTGTCTTTGTTTCTGAGGTTTACGAACTCTAAGGACACTTCATGTCACATACGTGTAAATTTTCTGACTGTTGAAATGGCGTTTAGCAGAGGGACACAATCCCGACATCTTTCCGAAGAGACACTTATTTTCCTGGTTTTATGTACGTCAGGCCATTGTTTCTCGTCTTCACTTGAGAAAACACTGACCTGTGAGCAATTAAAAGGGGAGCTCTGTAATGATTCCAGGAGTGTTAATAAAGTGACAACTGTCAGCTGAATCCTCGATTCTGTCACGATTGGGACACTGGAGGAGCCCTTCTGATTAAAAATGCAGTGGGCAAAATGTGACCAAGGTTAATAATGTCACTGCAGAATTGAGCGAGCAGGAGAAATCAATGTGGCAGAATCCTCCTCCTGTAGGACTGAGTTCTGTGGAGAGCTGACCTGAGATGCGGCCGGTGAAGGGTTAGTTGTAAATGTGCCCTCGCTGACCCCAGTGACCCTTAGCAGGGCTTTAGTGGCTGACCCAGCCCTGGCCACGCGGCAAAAACTTGGTTCTGTTGAAAATGAGTGCAAGACTGACTCTTACCAAGTGGTCTTTCCAACACTTCCGTGCGGCTCCCAGAGGTGGATGGAATGAGCACCTGTTTCCCGGGACCCTTGGCGTGCTGCCGGCAAGGCTGGCTGGCGCCGTCTGTCCGGTGGTGAGACGGACATCACGCCTCCGCACACGAAAGTGTTGGTCGTTAGGATGTGGCAACCCGTATTTACAGAGCGTCTGTTTAGGAGATGCACCTGAGTCGGGGAGACGACACCCTTGAGGTTGTGATTAGCAGACTGAGGGAGGCGACGAAGCTGTGTGAGTGGGAAGGCGTTCCCGCCGAGGCAGGCACCGTCAAGGGCGGCCTGAGGGGGTGTTGGAAAGCCGGGCTGGTGGTGGCCGCCCTCCGTGGGCAGCCACAGAGCAGACGGGTGGGGAAACCACAGAGAAGTGTGGCTTGAAGGGGTGCTGGCTCGTCGGGCTCAGGGTAACCGACGCAGGCAGGAGGTGACAGCGAAAGGACTTGGTGATAGATGGGACGGAGGAGAGGACGGTGAGGGCACAGTCAGGAACGAATGGCTGCCGGACCCCTGGCTCCATCCACATGGAGACAAGGAAGCCAAGATGGACCCGTCAGGGGGTGGGAAGGGCCGGGGCTGTGGTGTCTGCAGAAGAGTCTGGTCTTGGGGGCAGAGCCTGTGGGGCCTGGTGCATCCGGTGGACACGCCCGACGGTCCGGGAGGGCTGGGCCCAACCCCACGGCCTGGCCTGTTCTGGGGCCTCTCCCCCTGGCCACTGAAGGCCTCTGAGACATTTGCTGACAAATACTGCATCCTGGAAGACGGTGTGTGTTTGCCTCTGGACCGCGCTCCCCCGCGAATGCAGGCGTGGTAGTATTTGCATCTCCCTCCCTTCCGTCGCCCCTGGCTCAGGCGACCCCAGTCCCTCTGGAGGTGCTTCCTTTGCGGGGCGTGCCTAGGAACGATCCAGCGGGGCTGCCCTCAGAGCAGCCCCCACATCGTCCTTCGTGGCCTCCCCCACTTCACGTGCAGCCCAGAGGAGTGTTCCCTCTCAGCCTGATTCGGAAGGGAGTCTTGCAGGGTTCCACGCTCGCTCTGGGGTTTCAGTCTTCCTCAACAAGCTGAAACACCACCTACACGAAAAGAAACTTACTTATGTGCAGCTTTCTGGAACATGCCTGTTACGCTTGAAAGCTTTTCTTTCACCACATTAATCAAATTTAATCTCTTGAATGGTTTACGATAAGACACACTAAGAAAATTTGTTTTCTGTTTTGTCCTAATGCTCATCCCCCTGAAGAGCTCCCTGTGTTTGGCGTCAGACGCTGCGGTCGGCCCTGAGCATGTTTTCCCTCCTCCTGTACCGTCTCCACGCTGATTGAATAGCTGGGCTTCTGCAACAAAGCGGCACGGAGAGGAGATGCAGAGGCCTCCCCGTTTCTCACGCTCCTCCAGTTAAACCCCAGACGTAGCTGAAGCGGCCCCTCCGAGCCCCGTGGCACTTTGCGGTCAGTTCCTCACGTGGCGTCTGCCCCCGCCGCGAGCTTTTCCAAACCCTTGCTGGTTTGGAGCCGAATGCCCCCGTGCTCTCTGAGATTCCCTCACAAGCAACCACACATCTCCCCAGACACAAACCCCTTTCTGGGTCAGCTTATGGAAATCACCTCCGTTGACCTTGTTTGTGGTTCAAAGAGTAACCCGCCCCATGAGACTATGACAACAAAAGGGCAGAGCTGTGTTTGTGATGGGTGACGCGTGACGCGTGACGCGTGACTTGGGGTGCTGAGAAGCAGGCGTGTGGGGTTGGATGGCCCAGAGCATTGCGGGGGTGTGGGTCAGGCAGACACAGGCGGGTCTCAGGCCGTCTCAGCCCACGCCCTCTGTCCTGGCTGGCAGCAGCCTGGGGAAGTGTGGCCCCAAGGGGACGTGGCAGCTCGAGGGGGCGGCATGGCCGGCCAGGTGTGCTGCTAGGACAGGTTCTCTCCAGGAGGCCCCCACATGTGGCCGAGAAGTAACGATGCCCACCCCTGGATGACAGAGACCCCGGCCCCCCCCCCCCCCCAGGAAGTGTTTCTGGCCATGAATGAACCAAACTTCATAGCATTCATTATTTTAAAAAATTTCCCCCAAATCACCCACAAAACCCATGGTCATTGCTTCTAGAGGAATTCGGTGAAGGCTTTCCATCAACGCTCACAGTCTGGTTTTCATCCTCGGGATTTTGTTCCCTCCTGAAAAGAATGTCAGAAACCAATGAACAAATGAATAGGACATCAAAGGAGATCACTTATGATAAGAAAATGTTATGCATAATAAACATTAGCACATGTTTAACAAAAAAATTTCCTCTAGTAGAAGTCATTCCCATGTTAATTTAATCCTGCTGTCTAAGATAATATAATCTCTCTGAAACAGTCTCGACTTTAGTGCCCAGGGACCTTTCCTGGATCAGAGGCCGAATTTCCATCACCTGATGAGCTCATCTGATGTGACAGCCTTGGATGCAGACGGGGAGTCTCCCGTCAATAGCTTTTCCTCAGAGACAAAGAGAGGCAAACGTCTATATTCATTCCCTCCCCTCATGCGTGAGTAACACCAGCTCTCCCCTCGTCCTCTGTCTCTACCTGGGAGTCACTGCAAATTTAAACTTCAGCTTTTCTCTTCCGAGCTGGCTGTGCTTTTGCAGAGCTGTTTACGGACGCCCAGCAGCCTTGTCTATCTGTTTACGTTCAGCGTGTTTTGACATGTAAATTTACATGAGGCATATTTAATCAGTCACAATGATATGCTAATTGGATTCATCTGTGAACTGAATAAAACGCACATTTGAAGAAAAATGAAGTGCACTTATTACCAGCTGAGGCACTTTGTAATCAGCACTGTACATCATCGAAATGCGAGAAGATAAAGGTGCCAGGTATTTGGTGGGGGAACCATGATGGCCCTAAATCAGGTGAGCTTTTCTAGCCTCACTGACCCACACGCACAGAGTTGTGTGTGTGCGTAGCTACTGCAACGGGCCTGTCCCTGTTCTCTTTGGGGCCGAGCCTCGTGATCACTCGGGACACCGCAGACCAGAGCCATTAGTAAATCCATTATGAGTGTGTGAACGTGTGCAAGCGTGTGAGCACAAATGAGTGTGTATGTGAGCCTTCACAAGCATGTGCGTGAGTGTGTAAGCACATGTGAATGTGAACGTGTGTGCAAGTGTGAGCATGGATGTGTGCAAGACTGTGAGTGCATGTGAATGTGTGTGTGCAGAGGCGTGTGTATGTGAGCACATTTGAGTGTACAAGCATGTGTGCCTGGTGTGAGTGTACATGTGTGTGTGAGTGTGTGTGGCCGTGTAAGCATGGGCGAGTGCTGGTGTGTGTGTGAGCACAGTGTGGACACGTGTGTACAGAGGTGTATGCATGTGTATGTGAGTGTGCAGGCGTGGTAAAGTGTGTGAGCATGTGGGTGTGTGTGTGGCTGTGCAAGCATGTGAGTGTGCAGGCGTGTTTAAGTGTGAGCACTGTGTGAACGTAGCTGAGTATGTAGGTGTGTGTGACTGTGTGGAGGATGTGTGAGTGCGAGCATGTTTGGGCACTTGTGAGTGTGTGAATGTGTGTGGCTGTGCAAGCCTCGAGACTGCAAGAGTGAGTGTGAGCCTGGAGTGAATGTGCTTGAGTGTGAGTGTGTGAGCATGTGCAAACGTGAGCATTCGTAGGTGTGAGTGTGTTTGAGTGTGTGTGCAGGTGCAAGGGCAGAAGAGAGAGGCTTCCTGGCCACCCCCCCCCGACTCACATCGCAGCTTAGGGACTGGGTGTGAGTGGAACTCAGATCGGGCAGTTCGGCTTCCTTCCCGTGAGCTCTGCCCCGGGCAAGAATGCCTGGAGCTTTAGGATCTCCACAAGGCTGAGTCTCCGGGTCGGCTGATGCAGGGCCCAGAGCCTGGCAGCTCCCTACTCCCCACTGCCCCACGCCTTCCGTGGACAAGGTGGCGGCCCTGGTTCTCTGCTCTGCTCGCCACACCTCGCCTTCATAGCCTGGAGTCAGAAACCAGCAAAGGGAAGCGAGGGTGTCTGGACCCGTGGCTTGCCAGGGGTGTCCCCACCAGCGTCTGGGGTTCTTCACCCCCTATCGTCACACATTTGCTCAGCCGTGCTCTGTGCTTCCTGTGCTCTTGTGTGTGGGGAGTGGACTTTTGGAAATCCAGCGGGCTCCTCCGTGGGAACCGCGGGTGTGAGTGGGGGGTCCAGTGCGGCTGCATGGACAGGGTTGGCCGCGGCCTCTGCGTTTCCAGTGTCTTCCTGTGTGAACGTGAGAGGTGCAGGGATGGGTAGCTTTTTCTCTTTGGTAGGCAGGCATGTGGGGAGCCGGGGACAGGATCAGCAAGACAGCGGGAGGGAGAGGATGCGTCCTAACCCGTCCAACCCTCAAAGGGAGGGTCCCGTCACAGGCCACCACGTGCGGGGCAGAGGCTTGGCAGTGCCGCCTGCACCCGGGGAAAGCTGGGAGGCCGCATACAGAGCGTGCGGCATGTGGGTCTTGGAGAACTCTGGAGGGAGGAGTCTGGGGTTCTGCTCACGAGTGTCGCTGGCCCACGCGTGGTTCTCCGTGAATAACCAGAGAGTTTCTGGAGGCGACCGGCTTGAGCCCCTGAGGTCGAAGTCGCTGTGAACTTGTTTCTGCTGGGTAGGCTCCAAGACACTGAGCTGAGGAGATGTTAACGAAAACCGCATCCCCGAGTATTTGTGATGCATGACTTAGTAAAGGTTTTGTTCTGTGAATTATGGTTTTCTTGGATTCTAGGAGAATGTAGAAATAAAAGCATAATTACTTTTAAAACAACCCATGAAAATCTGCATCCATTGAATGGTTGTACTCTTTTCGACATGATTCTATCAACAGTGTCTTACATGGTAACTTTTCTTAGGCCACATAAGAAGTAGTTTGGCTTATAAGTCAAAAAGAGAAAGACATGTATCATATGACCTCACTGATATGAGGAATTCTTAATCTCAGGAAACAAACTGAGGGTTGCTGGAGTGGGGGGTGGGGTGGGAGGGATGGGGTGACTGGGTGATAGACACTGGGGAGGGTATGTGCTCTGGTAAGCGCTGTGAATTGTGCAAGACTGTTGAATCTCAGATCTGTACCTCTGAAACAAATAATGCAATATATGTTAAGGAAAAAAAAAAAAGAAGAAGAAGAAGGTAGCGGGAGGGGAAGAATGAAGCGGGGGAAATCGGAGGGGTAGACGAACCATGAGAGACGATGGACTCTGAAAAACAAACTGAGGGTTCTAGAGGGGAGGGGGGTGGGGGGACGGGTTAGCCTGGTGGTGGGTATTGAGGAGGGCACGTTCTGCATGGAGCACTGGGTGTTGTGCACAAACAATGAATCATGGAACACTTCATCTAAAACTAATGACGTAATGTATGGGGATTAACATAAGAATAAAAAAAAGTAGTTTGGCTTGGACATAACTTTCAGAAATATGCTTGTTTTGTGAGTCAGGCTGCTCACTGCTCTGCTCTTACTTTATTTTTGGCATAATAAGAGGGGATGGTTAACAATGGATAATGTGTGCCTGGGCCACTCCTCTCTTCTTTAACCCCTGCTGGCACCAGAGGTAACCAAACTGATTCCTGAGCACCAAGTGTCTACCAGGCAGTGTTCTTTGAGGTGTGCAAAGGGTCAGCCTCCAGCTTGCAGCGGGAGCCATGAAGTTGGCCAGGCTCCCAAGGAGCTTCAGAGTCCACTGAGGGTCCAAGTGAGTGGGTCCTGGGTTCGGGTCTGCAGAGTCCAGATGAGCGGGTAAGGAGTCAGGGCAGGAGTAGGTAGGGTGAGAGCAGGATCCACCAAGAGTGGTCTGAAGTCATCAGCAAGGGCAGCAGAGATCCCCCACTGGGGTACCCGGAGATGGCTGGATGGCAGCCGGAGGACGGAGGGGCTTGGGCGTGGTGGGCGGGGCACAGCAGCTCCAGTTCTGTAGAGGGGCAGTGGGCTTTCGACAGGAGGCAGCAGGAGGAAAGGCACGCGAGAGGGAATAGTGGGAGCGCTGGGAAGGGCGTCAGCAGGGCCTTGGCTTCGGAGACCTGAGCTGGTGACTCTGTGCCTGCCCTGTGACACCAGCTTAGGACACGTCAGCTGTCATTGTTAGCGTGGTCATGAGTAGATGAACGCCTCATTCAGGCTGTACCCCCAGAAACTGAGGAGTGATCACCCAGCCATGGGCAGAGCGGAGCGGAGAGGTTTCCACCCTGGAACAGAGCCTCAGAAAGATGGAGGTGAGGCTGGGGGATCACGTCACTCCCATGGAACTAAGGTGCCTGCAAATGAACCACTCAAGTCTGCAGAGCCCAGGCACACTGCCTCGCCATCACGAGGACTTCGGTCTGAGAAAACGCGGACGGGTGGGAGAGAGCTGGCGACTTCCAGAGGAATGTGGCGTTGTCCTGCTGCCGCTGAGAGAAAACTGGTCCAGGGCCTCACATGTTACAGGGTCGGACAGGCATCACGTTCCCCGACATTCAGTTACGAATACAAACAGAAAAGTCGAAGAACGGTGCCCGACCATGTGCATGTGCGTGTGTGTGTGCGTGTGTGCCCGTGTGTGTGTATGCACGCATGCTTGTGACCGAGTGTGCACGTCTATCTGTGCATATGTAGAGGTGTGTGCACGAAGTGTATGTGCCTGTATATGTCTGTGTGTGTGTACATGCCCATATACATGTGCATACACATGTTCACAGTATCATTAGTCTTTCGATACATGTTTATAGAAGGAAAATGCCCTCGTGAGAAGGGTCTACACGCTACCCTGGGTGCCCTCCATGTCTGCCTGTCCTCTTTGTCCCTGTTCCTGCCCAGTCCTGCCACCCCCGCCTCATACCTGACATGGGTCTGCCTCACCTGTGTCCCAACTCCAGGTCACCGTGCAGAGCCCCAGCCTGTCTTTCTGAAATGTCACTTGGGTCAAGAAGCTCCAGGTTGCTCCACAGATGAGCCTTGGCCATCCTTCCCTCCCCAGGCACCGGTTACGCCCTCCCTGGCCACAGCAGTGCGCTGTTGGGTCTGTAGTGCGGTCACCTCTCCGAGGCCTCCATGGCCGCACATGGGGCCCTGCCAACCCTTCCCCAAGGTCTGGGATGTCACCTCAGCCCTTTCTTGGAGTTACCGCAATCCCTTTTGGACATTGTCATGTGTGTCCCTCATTTTCTTCCTGGATCAGAGCCCACCTGTGGGAGGGAAAGGAGACTAACCACCTGCTTTGGCTTGTTTTGTTAATAAATGTGGTGGTGAGTGCGAGCGCGGGTCTGTCTGACTCCAGTGGCCGTGACTGTGCCCCTAAGCCGTGTCCCAGGGATCACCTCCCTCTGTGTGTCTCCTGGAGGAGGTGCCCAAGAGCGCGAGGTGCACTGTGTGTAGGGTGGGTGCCCAACCAGCATTGGGAACAGGTACATTCTTATGGGACAATTATGTACCCAGAGGCTTCCCTCCACATCAGCAGCCTCCCTGCCCCTCTACTGACCTGGACGGATTCAGGTTAAATTAAAACGAAGCATGTGATGGACTTAGATGGACCTCTTGGCGAGCCTGTGGGGCCGGCACAGAGCTAAGGACACAGACACCGGAGGGAGGAAGAGGGCTCAGCTCGTAAGTGGCGGCTGAAGGATTATTGCTGAGAAGTGCATTCCGGCCTTCCTGAGATGTGGATTTAGGAAATGTTCTGCAGGAAACACAAGAGCATCTCAACGCATCCTCCCTCTGTGCTGACATCCCGACAGAGGTGGCTCTTGCTGCCACTGGATGCTCCCCACCCTGGAGTACCGGCTGGGGTGCTCTATGCTGGGAGAACACGCCCCAGAAGGAGGTCAAGGACCAGCTCTAGGTACCCGAAGGGCAGTGTGTTGGGAAAGGGTACGAGGGCTCCAAGACTCAACACTTTGCCCCCGGGTCTGTCACCAACCAGGCAGGCAGCTATTCGCAAGTCTTTTGCTCCCTGGATTCCTCAGGCTCAAAATGATACAACGGGAAGACTTCACTACATAATTATCTCTGAAATGTCTTCCCACTCAGCGATCCCTTGCAACACAGGCCGTGGCCCACAAGCCGCCTGTGCCTCTCCAGCTTTCCTCCTCTCTTGTGCCCTCTGCTTCTTGCGTCTTACCATTGCTGTGAGTACTTAGGACGTAGACCCAGGCCAGGCTGCCAGGGGTGCTGGGATGCTGCAAGTGGCATTTCGCTGGATAGCCAGGATCTTTAGCACGGAAGAGCGAAAAATTGGAAATCTGATGAACGTGAATGTCTCTCTAATTTACATTTTTTAATAAAGAAAACTTAATTCTCCAGCCATTTGGAGCCTCCTGGCACAGGGGCTGGCTTTGCTTTACTTACTCATGACCGTCTTTGTCTGAAAACAAACTTACTGATGCCGCACATCATGTGAATGTCTTCCCGAAAGCCCTCAGCCTTTTTTAGCCAAGTCAGATCCCAGGTCTCCAGCTGTGCGTTAGCTTTTGGGTGGTTTAAGCGTAAGTCCCTGGTCAATTTAGGGACTGATACACGTGTGTAAGCTCAGCACCAGTTGATGGATAGCAAAGTCACTTAAACAATAATCTAATAATGACTAGCAATCTCAATCTCAAGCATGTCCCCGGAGGTAAACTGGTGTTTGACTCAGAGCATTTTTGGCCGCCCTTCATTGACGATGGTTGTTCCAGCCAGGATGCATCTCTGAGAGGCTTCCAGGCGCTCTTCCCGAGAGCACTGTCGTCCCTGAGGCACACTCCTCAGTCCTTCTTCATGGTTAGGCTGAACATCTGGTGGCGTGTGTTCAGGAGAGGACGTCTCATCCAAGCCGCCGCGGCGCTGGTCCCCCACAGCCCCTCGCCGCCCCGACGCCATTGCTGCGGGAATCCCGCGTGGTCCTCTCGGGAACAGCCCATGATCCCAGCGGCTCCACACCCGCCTTCCCCGCTGCTGTCCCGGGCACGTGTGCTCGCGGCTGGATTGGGTGTGCATGGCATTCTCACTGGCACGCGGGGTCCTGATCTCCTGCTCTGCCCACAGCTCCCAGCCAGGTCTTCATTCCTCCAGCTGTGGCTGCCTTGTCGAAGCCCCTGGCTGGTGTTCTTTCTTTGGGGGTGCAAGTAATTTAGAACAGGCTCCAAAGCATTCCCTGTCCAGGAGGCACAAGAAGGACACGTGGTGTCAGAAGGCTGCTCTTTTGTTTTTAATTTCTGCGGGGGTGAGGAGTCTGAAGGGAGAGAGGGGGCCCAAGTCAGATGGGGACGGAGTAGCCGAGAAGAATGCCCCCCTCTGTCCAGCTCCGTCCTCCCGTTCTCAGCCCCTCATCCTGCTGCGCCCCCTGTTTGCTGCCCCTCCGTCACCTTCCACTCAGCCACAGGCTGCTGTACCCATGGTACTGAGTTATAACGTCATTTAACTCAGGTAAAGTTATTTTACATTTCCTGATCTTAAGCACCCTACAGGGTTAATTTGAGGTTTAATTACTTTTTGGAAAATTGTGGTGCCATGATGTACTCTAAAAATGTAAGATCGAACTTTGCTGACCGCTCTGTCATTGCCCGTGGTGCTCTGACCTTATTCTTCCTTCTCCGCTCACTCCACGGTGTCTGGGAGCATGGTCTGCACATAGCAGGTGTCCCACAAATGTTCCGAGTGAGTGACAGGACATTAATCTTACAGGTTTTATGTGGTAGTGAAACACTGACCCACTCCTGTGGGCTCACGTGTGTGCATCCTGCCGGCAGCGCCCTTCCGCCTCCTGGGGAAACGTCCTTTCCGACTGGGTCCGTCCTGGGGCCTCTCTAAATTGTCTGCAGTTGCTCTGCTGCCCTGGGATTTAGGACAGAGTTTTGTGAGCGGGTTTGTAAATGTCACGTTTCATTGCCTGGCAACCCTGCCGCTGCTCTGAAAGCCGTCTCTACTGCAGATGGCCTTCGAGGCGGGGTCAGATGCTACCTACCTAGGCAGTTTCTGCTGCCCACATACCACTCTTCCTGCACGGAGTTTGCTGTGGGGGACACGGTTTTGCTAATGAGTGTTTTTGTTGGAAAACTTAGCAACCCTTTCATGTCAGGCAACAAGAGTGAAAGTCCTGCTCGTGTCCCCATCCCCAGCATAGCAGGTCCCATCAGGCTGGACACCCTGAATCAACAAGGAGGACTATCGTTAGCAAGACCACAGTCTCATCTGCACAGCGTATTAAAACCTTGCATTTGTTCATGTAGATCAGAGGAGAGCTTTCCCCTCGCATCGTGTGTGACCTTCACCCCCGCCCCCCGCCCCGCGGGGCCTTGAATTTAATTTCCCTGCTGTCTTCCTCTTTCCTTGACTGCTGCAGAATGGCCAGATGATTCACACACCTTCCAGAAACTTCACAAATATATATATATATATATATATATATATATATATGTACAGAAATATGGAATTTATAAACGAGGAAACTGGCAAGTGTTCCTTTCAGTAATGATAACAGAGCATAATATAAATATATTCCTAGGTAGTTCATTAGAATCTGTTTTCCAGTATTGTGTCAGCCACAGATCTGCATGCCAATGCTCCTTCTTCCCCAACACATTGATAGCAGATGTCCATCACCATGACCCAGTGTATATGAGAGACCAGTTGGGGTTCTTAACCAGCAGGTGTTTATTAAGCACCTGCTATGTGCTCAGACCAGCAGTGTCCCTGTTCTCCATGGGTTTTCACTGAGGAGACAAGAAAACCTACAAAGAACAACTAAAACAGCGTGTAGTCAACAGTGAAGGGATATGATGAAGATATTGAGAGCTACTGGTGTAAATGGAAATATATCTATTACGTTCAGTATTATTTACAGTACATGAATCTTTCATTTCTTTCTGAATTTGTCATTCCTGCAGTTGGAAGGGTCTGGCCTCCACCACCCAGCACCCACACGGCGAGTGTGGGCAGAATCACAGCTCTGGTTTCCCTGAGCTCGCACAGTTCTAAGGTGTGTTTTGGTTTGCTTTGAAGTGACTTCTCGCTAACTAGAATACTTAATTAACCAGAACTACCCTTCCATCATCAATGTGCTGCACTGAGTTAACCACAAGCCATGTGATCTGTTTCCCAGCCTCATGTTTCTTTCCCCTGGCTTCTTTGTGCTGTAAGTTTGGAAATCCACTCTCTCATTTCTCTGGATGTGAAGTCTACTTGTGAATTAGGTGCTTTGGGGAGTGTACTTCCCAGCTTCGTCCTGCTACCAGATGGAGGAACGTCCTAGAATGGCTCATAGGTGAAAACTGTGTGTCCTTCAGAATCTCTTGGTGTCTTTAATTACCTCTTCTTTTAATACAGACATCTCTCATTTGACATTGATTTTCTTGAAGGCTTAATACAGGTAATATCTATACACAAAGAACTCAAAACCACGAGATTAATAAGAGTTCTGCAAGATACGAGAATTAATAAAGGAGCTAGACATGGCTTGAAGGAAGTCGGTCTTTTCAAACACAGACTTAATCATTCGTAAGAGGGGAAGTTTTACAGGAAAAGGTCACCTGACAGGGAGCAGTTAGCAGAGACTGACACTGACCTTACAAGAACCAAACCTACATAAACTTAGTTCCTTTTTTTCTGGACCTAAGTAAGAATTCAGGTGTCTCTTTGGCTGTAGGTTTCCCAAGAGTTTAGATACTATTTGCAGTTTTCAATTGTTTCTTTATAAGTCAGTGGTATTAAGAACTACTTGGGGGAAAAATAAATTTCTATACAGTTAATGTATTTTTATTCTTACTTTTAACTTCCTCTAATAATAAATAGGTCTATTTCAACTACCTCGGCTTTTCTGCTATTCCTGAAACATTCCCAGCAAGCTTCCCCCCGCTGCCCCAGGGCCTTTGCACCGCTCTTCCCAAAGCCTGGAATGCTTCCCCTTAGATATTTGCATAGCTCTGTACATAGAGCTGATTCTCACCTATGTTGTTTTCCTTCTCTCTGAAGAGTTTCTTCTAACATTTCTTTCAAGGCAGACCAACTGTTGACAGAATTCCTCATTTTTTGGTTTATCTGTATAAGTATTTCTCCTTTACTTGTGAAGGATAATTTCACTGGATACAGAATTGCTAGGTTGTTGTGTGTTTTTTAACACCTTAAATATTTAATTTAATTCTCTCCCTCCTTTCATGGTTTCTGAAACAAAGTCAATATAAGTCTACCTTTGCTTCTTGGTAGGTTAGGTGCTTTATCCTTTGGCTTATTCAAGATTTTCTTTTTGTCTTTGATTTTCTGCAGTTGAATATAATATGCCAAAGTATAGATGAGGGGGACGGATTTATACTGATTGATGTGCTCTGAGCTTCCTGGATCTGTGGTTTAGTGTCTGTCATTAATTTTGAAATTTCTCAGCCATTATTATTTGAAATGTTTCTTCTGTTCCTTTCTTACTTGCTCTTCTGGTAGTCCCATATGGCATACCTCTTGCAACCTGTCCCACAGTTCATGGATATTCTGTTCCATCTTGTTCATTTTTCTTCTCTTTGCGAGGCAGTTTTAGGAGTTTCTGTTGACATATCTTCAAGCTCACTGGCTCTTCCATCAGCCATGCATAGGTTTATCCGTGAGTGCATCAAAGGTATTCATTATTTCTGTTACAATGTTTTTGATTTCTAGCATTTTAAAAATTATTTCTCAGATTTTCCATTTCTCTGCTTACATTACTCATTGTTGCTACAAGGTGCCCACTTTTTCCAATAGAGCTATTAGCATATTAACCACAGTTATTTGAAATTTCTGGTCTGATGATTCCAAAATCTCTGCCATGTCTGAGTCTGATCCTGATGCTTGCTTTGTCTCTTCAGACTGTCTTTGTGGTTTTGCCTTTTAGCATACCCTGTAATTTTTATTTAAAGCCAGCCATGATCTACCAGACGAAAGTAACAGGTAAATGGGCCCTTGGTGGGAGGGTTATGTTTATCTGGCTGCGAGTTGGGCTCTGTTGACCGTGTGCTGTGGCAGTCGGCGGCAGAAGCTGGAATGTCCTCTGGGGTCCTTGTTTTGTTCCCTGCGTTTTCTTTAGGTTTCCCTAGAGACTTTACAAACAATGTCTGAGCTGGGCAGTTCTCGTAGCTGTAATTCCCTGTTATTTTACAGAAGGGTGACTGATGTGGTGAAGGGTGGGGGGGACGGGAAGTTCCGTAGTCCTGTGATCAGGTCTCACCGTCTTTGAGTGACCAGTGCCCCATGGCTGTGACCCTCACATATGCCTCTCAGCCCTGTTTCTTTCTCCCTGAGATGATACAGGTGGGCAGGAGGGCCTGGAATGGGCTGTGTGTGTGGCATTTACAGGGTTATAAATGATAAGACATTATATTTATATCTTTGAGGTGTTATAAATGTTATGTATTAATATACACTATATGTTTATAGGTAAACACTTCGTATTACATATGGTGTAAGATTTTATCATGTAATATATAGTAGTATATTTGAATAATAATCGTTTGTCAGTAAATTATGTATGTTACAAAAATAAAGGTACAGCATATCTTTTATCTTTCTATATGGTATATTTTGCACAGAATTTTTTAGAAGTTAATCTTATCAAATTCATCAATATTTTCTTTACAGTTTGCACTTTTTGGATCTCTGTTGTGGTATCTTTCTCTACAGTGATGTCACAAAAATATTTGCCGGTATTCTCTTCTATAATTTTACTCTTTAATCCATCTGGAATTTTTTTGCTGTTGTTGTGAGATAGAATTTTATCTCTTTCCACTTAGTCAACTGTCTGGCAACTTTTTTTTTTTTATTTATTTATTTGACAGAGAGACAGCGAGAAAGGGAACACAAGCAGGGGGAGTGGGGGGAGGGAGAAGCAGGCTTCCCGCCAAACAGGGAGCCCGATGTGGGGCTCGATCCCAGGACCCTGGGATCATGACCTGAGCTGAAGGCAGACGCTTAATGACTGAGCCACCCAGGCGCCCCGTCTGGCAACTTTTACTGCATGGTTTAAATATCCTCTTTTCCTCTGACTGGTGACTTCACATCTGTTCTGTGACATCACATCTGTTCTGTGACATCACATCTGTTGTATACCCCCATCCCACATGCAGGTACTATCTTCCTAGCTTCTGAGTTTTACTCCATTGGTTATATTTGTCGATCTTCCCAAGACCGTGTTTATCAAGTTCATAAGAAAGACTGAGTAGATTTTTAAATCAGAATTCTATTTATTACATAGCTTAGTTTGGACAGAATTGGCATACATCCAATATTGGGTCTTCCCATCCATTTACATGGTGTATTTAGGTTTTTATTATCATTTATTTAGTTTTTGTCATTCAATGAAGTTTTATTATTTTTCCTATAAAATTCTTAAAATATTTTGTTAAGTTTTTTAAGTACTATAACATGTGAGTGGATTATTTTTAAATTCTAGTCATTTAAAAATGTTTAAATAATTTAAAATTATTTTGGTACAGCAGTTATGGAAAACAGTATGGATGCTTTTCAAGATTTTAAAAATAGAGATATCATATGATCCAGCAATTCCACTTCTGGGTATTTATCAAAAAGAAAACCCCAAAAAACAAAAACATGTTTTGCTGAAGAGATAGTTCACCTCTGTGTTCATTTCAGCATTATTTACAATAGCCAAGACATGGAAACAGCCTAAGTGCCTGTTGTGATGGATGAACAGATAAAGAAAATTTGGTGCACACACACACACACACACACACACACACAATATGGAATATTACTCAGCCATAAAAAGGGAAATCTGCCGTTTGCAACAACATACATGAAGTTTGAAGGCGCTATGCTAAGTGAAATAAGTCAGCAGAGAAAGACAAATGCCGTATAATCTCAGTTATATGTGAATCTAAAAAAAAACGAAATTCATAAAACAGAGGAAAATGGTGGTTGCCAGGGGCTGGGTGGGGGGAGGTTGGGAATGGGGAGATGTTGGCCAAAGGATACAAACTTCCAATTATAAAAATGAGTAAGTTTTGGGGATCTAATATATAGTGTGGGGACTACAGTTAATAGTTAATAATACTGTGTTGTATGCTTGGAAGTTGCAAAGAGAGTAGATCTTAAATGTTCTCACAGCACAAAAAAGTAACTGTGAGGTGATGGATGTGTTAACTGATGTTGTGGCAATTATTTCACAGTGTCTAGGGTATCAAATCCTCACATTGTGTATCTTAAGCTTACAAAATGTTATATTTCAATCATATCTCCATAAAGGTAGAAAAATAATAAACAGTTTAGCAGCTTAGTTTTTTAAAAAAGAGAAATGTACAATTATTGTTTTGTAATCAGTTGTTGCTGATATAGAGGCTCTTTGTTTTCTGCTTTGACCTTGTGTCTTGTGCATCTTTGAGGAAAATTCATATTAGTTATAATTGCTTGATTATAGATTCTATATGTAGGAAAATATATCTCCAGCTTCGAATTGTTTTCTTCCCTTCACATCCCGTACATTTTTTTTTTAAGTTACCTAGGATAGTGGCCAAATAACCAGGTTTTATGTGTTTGTTTGTCAGTGCTCTTTATTGTTTCTCATTTCATTACTTTTGCTGTTATAATCTTTTTCAGAAGATGTGATGGCAGGTGTTGGCGTTTATTTCAGACTCAAAGAGAAGCTTTTTCAGTATCCATCCTGACAATGGATGATCTTTGCTGAAAGACTTGAGTAGATAACCTTTACTGGATTAAGGAAGTTGTATTCCCAGTTTCTTAAAATTTAAAAAAAATAAAAAAGATTTTTTGAATGGATGAGATGCTTATTCCTGAATCTCTGAGATGTTATTTGGGTTTTCCTCCCTTTAATCTCTCTCTCTTTTCTTTTTTTAAAAGATCTTATTTATTTGACAGAGAGCGAGAGAGTATAAGCAGGGTGAGCAGCAGGGGCAGAGGGAGAAGCAGACTTCCCGCTAGACAGGGAGCCCAACGCGGGGCTGCATCACAGGACCCTGGGATCTAACCTGAGCTGAAGGCAGATGCTTAACCGACTGAGCCACCCAGGCGCCCCTCCCTTTAATCTCTTAATAAAGTGTGAATAACAGATAGACTTTCTGTTGCAGATTTTTGCCTTTCTGGGACAGACCGTTTTTGGTCATGAAGTTTTATTTTTCCTTTGTTGGAATCAGTTTGATAATATTTTTTTGAGAATTGAAATTCACTTATTTTTCTTGTCCAGTTTTAGTACAAGATAATACTAACCTCATAAAGTAAGTTGTGGCTTCAGCTGGGAGACACCTGCCCGAGGCAGGGAGGGGCCATCGCTCTGAGGCTGGCCAGCGGGGCACCAGCCGGGCCCGGGGTCCTCCACGGCACTGGGCTGTGAATGTTGGCGGCCCTGGTTCATGGCTATGAGTATAGTCAAGTTCTCTTCCTTTCAATTCAATTTTGGCATTTTGGGTGTTTTCCTCCTAAAAATCATGCATTTCATTTCTGTTCCTAATTATGTTTGTGTTGTTTGTGGCATTCTCTCAGTCTGTAAGTCCCTACGATATATGCTGTTATGTCCATTCTTCATTCCTAATGTTCCTTATTTCTACTTGTTTCCATTCATGATAATCTTGATAGCTGTTTCCCTATTTTACTCATCTTTTCAAATAACCAGGTTTTATGTGTTTGTCAGTGTTCTTTATTGTTTCTCATTTCATTACTTTTTGCCATTATAATCTTTTTCAGATTATTACATCATCTTGATTTCTTATGGTGTCAGTTCTCTTGTTTGCTTGTTCTTTTGAATTTTGCTAAAACTTCTTGATTTTGGGTTGTTTCTTATGTTGTTTATAGTTTTGTATTGTAGGTTCATCTTTGATGCCTTTCTTTTTCTTATGAGAATCATGTGGAAGTCCCAAAAACCCTCCTGATTGGAAATGTTCCTTAACATGATTTTAATTAGAGTGATTCCAATTGGAGTATTATGTTAAGTATATTTTATCTTATTAGGATGTGATGCTCCTGTGTGATACAGATTCTAGGTTTCTCTTTCTTATGAGAGATTTTTGTTTTGATCCAGAGCCTGAAGAGATGGTAGGGAGGGGCAGGTTGTTCTGACCCAACCCACTTTCTTCCTGAGGCCCTTGTTGGGAGTCTGCCTGGCTCGTTGCTGCAGCCCCCTCCTGCCTCCAAGCGGATGTCAGCCCCTGGCACATACACTCTTGACCTGGGGCAGACACCACCTTCTCCCTAGCCTATCTCCATGCATGCCGATCAGTCCAGCCTTGGTTTTCTCTGCTTTGGGCATCGGGGGATTGCCCTCCCTTCCTTTCGAGTTTAGTTGTGTATCAGAATCTCTGTTGCATTGTATTTGACATGTTTATGCATTTGACATCCGTGTTGTTTTCAGTCTTTGCTTCAATCTGGAGTCCCTCTTGACTGTAGTATTATAGTTAAGATGCCTATTGATTACGAAATCAGAGTATTTCAAAGTGCACCCTTTTGTCACATGGATGCTTATAAAGACAACAATACATCTTAGATTTTTCCAGGCTGATCTCAAGCTTTTGCTTCTCCTGAGCTCAGATATATTAGGCAGGCCATGTGTTCTGAGTCAGTCCAAAAGAAATGGTGATTAATTTTAAGAAGAGTTACTAAGTTGATCCCAGCTTTCCATTATGGCATTTTATTTAATGTAGATAGCAGAGAAGAGTTCTGTGTAGGATTTTGACTATGTAACTATAAGCCTGCTCCCAGAGAAATGAATGTCCATGCTGCTGAATATCGACCAATCCTGTGTGGCTGTGCGGGCCTCTAATGCCCAGGCCTCTGCTGCGACCCCAGATTCTATTCAGGTTTGTCACCGTTTGGGAGGGGTGAAGGTGCTGGGGTGAGGAATCCAACCACCTACCCTGATTCCCAGTCCCTGGGTCCCTGCCTCTTGACCCGAGGGCTCATGTCAGTTACTCTGTGCACCAAACATCACAGACTGGAGGCGGGCAGGGGCTGCAGTGCAAGTCTGGCCCCAGCTACCTAGAGTTAGCCAAACTTCACAGGTGAGGACACCACCCCCACAAGACTACCCTCGCCAGACATCAGCTGCAAGCACGGGGTTCCCTGGGCCACCCACACTCCCTGACCAACTATATAAATGTGGGGTTCCCATGTCCCCCTTCAGACTCGATAATTCACTCGACTGACTCACAGAACTCAGGAAAGCTCTATCTATGATCACAAAAAAAGGGTACAAACCAGGACCGGCTGAAAGAAGAGACACATAGGATGAGGTCTGGGTGGGTCTTGGCATGATGCTCCTTTGTCCTCTCCCTGTGGAGCCCGGACGTATCATTTTCCTAGCACATTGACACATAAGTGTTCGCAGGGTCCTGCCCTCCAGGGAGGCTCACCTGACCCTGACGTCCAGAATCTTTACTGGGGTTTCAGTATGCCGGCATGACTGAGGAACCCGTGGCCAGGGAGTGCACACGGTGTCCAGCCCCCTCCCCAGGGGCCAGGCTGCCGCCACGTGGCCTCCATCTTTCGTCTCTCTGGTGTGGCAGCCCCCATCCTGAGCCCCGTCACTAGCACCAACCATGAGGCATGGAGTGAGGGCCCCCCCGGGAATAACACAGACTCTCCTTGCAGAAGTGAATATTCTGGGAATTGAGAGGCCCCCTCCCAGGAGCTGGGACAAAAGCGGGACAAGTTGTAAACCACGCAACAGGACTGAACTACTCATTGTTCTGACCCCCCCCCCCCCGCCCTGCCTCTCCTGTCTCTGCTTCCTCTGTCGCCAGAGGTGAACACAGGTCTCCAAGCCCACGCATGGCCTGCTGGGGGCTGTGGGCTGCCTGGTGGTGGTGCCCTGAAGCTGATGTCGCATCTTTTCAGGCTGAAGAATTGTTGATTATAGACTTTCTGCCTTTAATCTGACGGACCTTTGCCTTCCTCTGGGCTTTATTTCCATCTGAGATGCACAGACCTGCACAAGCACTGATGTGCTCACCAGATTTGCACGACTCCATGGCATCCCCCTGGCAATGGAACTAGAGACTCTCTTCCTGCGTTTTTTTCTGGAAATAATTATGGCTCCTCAAATTAAATTTGAGTGACCTCAGCCCCTGGAGACCCACAACCATTGACTTTCACATAGTCCCCATTGCTGCTGCATGCCTGGTACTCCAGGGAAATGCAGCCCAAGATTACCACCCGCCTGAGGGACGCGGCCAGCCCTGCTGCTCTGCGGTCCTTGAAGCTTGTCCAACGTCCACATGACAGTTTTGGATGAATTGTTTTAGTAAAGATTTTCAACCATAGGCACTTACAGGGCCTTGTTTAGAAGGTATACTTTTGGTTACTTGATTCCTAGAGCTACATTTGATATGTATATAAATAAGTGGATTATGAAAGTTTGTTCACTTGCCCGGTGTTTCCTCCTCGGGAGCTGAGAAAAGTCACCTGTTACATGGCCTCATCACTTAATGTGTACCTGAAATGGGATTTCCTGCCTGAGCTTGGGGTGTGTCCAGTGGGAGCCACTTTCCCATGAATGGGGGTGCAGCTGTGCATTGCGATCATACAGAGGGAGCAGTACTAGGAGCCAAGCATGATGTCCACCACAGTCCGCCCCGGGCTCCCTCTGGGTCCCCTCTGAGCCAGCGGAGGTCCTGCTTCCTCGGGGGGTCACCCCTCACTCTTCTGCCATGAGACCTACGAGAGCACGGCTGAGTGCAGTGCCTCCTCCAGGAAGGATGGGGGATGTCTCCCCTGGGAAGGATGGTGGATGTCTCCTCCGGGAAGGATGGGGGACGTCTCCCCTGGGAAGGATGGGGGATGTCTCCTCCGGAAAGGATGGCGGACGTCTCCTCCGGGTAGGATGGTGGATGTCTCCTCCGGGAAGGATGAGGGACGTCTCCTCCGGGAAGGATGGTGGATGTCTCCTCCGGGAAGGATGGGGGACGTCTCCCCTGGGAAGGATGGGGGACGTCTCCTCCGGAAAGGATGGCGGACGTCTCCTCCGGGAAGGATGG
>NC_058414.1:104857111-104893870 GCF_002201575.2 Neomonachus schauinslandi | reverse complement strand
ACGTCTCCTCCGGAAAGGATGGCGGACGTCTCCTCCGGGAAGGATGGGGAGACATCTCTTATGGGAAGGATGGGGGACGTCTCCTCTGGGAAGGATGGGGGACGTCTCCCCCGGGCAGGATGGGGAGACATCTCTTCCAGGAAGGATGGGGGATGCCTCCTCTGGAAGGATGGGGTCTCGTCTCCTCCAGGAAGGATGGGGAATGTCTCCTCCGGGAAGGATGGGAAGACGGGGCCATCACTAAAGTGGTCCTAGAGGGAAGTACACGACCTTCATCAGAGCGTGTGCCTGCCCTTCTCACTGGCCTTTGCTCTTCCCCACAAAGTTGTCCTCATGCTCCCCAGTGGAGCAGTGATTACCAAAGGCGGGATGCTGATGAGATACCAGTGCCCCTTGCTCAGCTGGAACCAGGATGGGGAGCCAGTTCTGGAGGCCGGCGGGAGCATAAAGGCCCCTTCCGCATGGGGTCCGGATCTGGGGGTGGGCGCGAAGGCTGCACACAGCCTGTTTCTCCAGAAACAGGAGATCTTCCTGTGCATCCTGCTGCAGAAAACAGCCAAAGGTCCCTTGAAAGTGAAAGCTCAGCTGCTTGGAGCATCCTCCTGAATCCAGAGTAAGAAACAAAGGACATGGACAGGCTTCAAAGGTTTCTGGGGCCTTCGGAGCTTCCAGCTTCAAAGCAGACTCTCTCTTTGTAGTTTTACTCCGACGATAATTAAAACATTTTAAATACCGTACTGTAAACAGCTCACCTTCTGATTTCTGTCCCCCTTCCCTCCTGAATGATTTAAACTGTTTTCCGGCTTTATTTATCACTTTATTTAGTGGCTCCTGACCTTTTCCCTTTACTTTTTCTTTTTTTTTTCAACAAATGAATAGTAATATCCACTGAAGATTAAAATACCTTTTGAAAAAGTTTACATGAAAATGCTATTCATAGAAAATATCCTTTGCTTGCCCTTCATTTATTTATTTTTTCTAAAGTCAGAGAAGCATTAATTTCCCAGTTCCTGAAATGCATCATCCTTATATTTCTCTTTTTCAAAGGTAAACAGAAGGCAGCTGAGAGGCTTCTCAGTGCATGCACGTGGCTCCATCCCAGAGTGGCCCCTCTGGTGCAAACAGGCTGCTTGCAAATGCCAATCTTACTAAAATTAAGGCCATTCCTGTGGCTTTACTGTTGCTCTACCCTTTGGTGAGACCTGCCCTCCCTCGAGAACAAAATAGACTGTGCGGGTCATATATGGGGACCAGTAAGTGCAGGGATGCCGGGAAGAATCAGTTTATTTCTCGCGCACTGACGTCTACAGGACCCAGGGGCTCTGTCACCAGACAGAGTCTTCTAGAATGGACAGTCGGTTCTGTGAGTAAATTTTAGAAAACCTGGAACATGTGGAAGACAGCAGCGGCCCGAGCAGCGGTGTTTCTACGTCCCCCACATGGCCTGTTGAATTAAACATCTTCTTCGGGGGGGACGGCACGTGGCGCAGGCTACCTTCTCTTCCGTCTCCAAGCTCGTGAGCACGGGGTGGGAAAGAAAGACTTCCAGCGGGAGAACAAGCGAGGGTCATGGGGATGACCCTGGGGGTCCTCCTTGCTGGCCCCCCGCACTGCCAGCTCAGATGGCTGAGGTGCTGGGCTGGGCTGCTCAGGGGCCCGAGAGCAGCAGGGGTGTATCGGGTCGCGGTTCCGGAGCCTGCAAGTGTGGAGTGAGGGCGTTAGCGGGGCCCCAGGCAAGGAGGCTTCCTGGACTTCTCCAGCCTTCCGTTGCTGCCAACGCTTGGGTTCTTTGTGGATGCGTCTCCTCGGCTGTCTTCCCCATGTGTCCCCGTCCACGGTATTTATGTGGACACCAGTCATATCAGATTAGACCCACCCTGATGACCTAATTTTACCTTGATCACCTCTGTAAGGATCCTGTTTCCAAACGCAGTCACACTGACAGGAACGGCGTGTTCGGGCTCCAGTGTGCCTTCTTGGGGGGACACAATTCAGCCCAAAGCGGTTATGGAAGGCACAGGAGTGGTGGTCTGTCCTGTTTATGTGACTTGCTTCTTTGGGGGGATTCATTTCTGTACTATTCTACCTTTAAAAAGCTGCTGGCCTCAATTAAAAGGTAAAATTTCACCATGGAAGTTCTACCTCTGAGCTAGCCATCGTGGGCACTTTCTGCTCTTTCTTCCAACTCTAATCCCAATTTGGTGTTGCTTCTGTTCAGGGAGATGTTTCTTGCAACCTGACGCAGTATTTTATCACTGTTCGTATCTCTACATGGCTTTGCTAGTATTTGAAATTGGTATGTTAATTCTGGTTGCATACATAGTGCTCCCCCCATTTTCATCAGATCCTTTTCCGCTTTGTGGGGAGTGGGGAGTGGGACTACATGGTCTGGTATTGCTAGCTGCTGGGTGGACACAGGGAACCAGGCTCTAGCCCCTGTGATTTATGCTCGCTCTCTGGGCCAGTGTCTGTTTGTGAGAGCGGCTGGAGGGCAGGGTGGGCACGCGCTCTCAGCGCTTCTCAAACGGCGGGGCCACGTGCAGTCTCCTCTTCACACGAGGCTACGTGTACGTGGATTTTGTCCACATATAAGTGACACTAGCTCACTTCTGACCCTCACTACCTGGAGCTCACGCAGACCCCACAGGTGAGGGCTCAGGCCCACAGGACCATCCCCCACCTCAGATGCCAGTCCCAAGTCCAGGCTGTCCCATGTGCTTTGACCAAGCAGCTATAAATCAGGGGTTCCCACCACCCCCTCTGGTTCAGGGACGTGCTAGAGCAGCTCACAGAACTCTGGGACACAGTTTACTTACTAGACGACCTGTTTATCCCAGGGGGTACGCCTCAGGAACACCAGAGGGAGGAGATGCACGGGACCAGGGATGGGTGTGTGCACAGAGCTTCCGTGCCCCTCCAGGGGCACCAGCCTCCTGGCACCTCCATGCGCTCGCCACCCAGAAGCTCTCTGAACTGCCACTGCGGGGTTGGTTGGTTGGCTGGTTGGTTTATTTAGAGAGAGAGAGAGAGAGCAGAAGGAGTAGGAGTCTTAAGCAGACTCCTGGCTGAGCCTGGAGCCCGATGCAGGATTTGATCTCACAACCCTGAGATCATGACCTGAGCTGAAACCAAGAGTCAGAGACTTCACTGACTGAAGTACCCCCCATTCTGGTTTTTTTTCTGGGGTTCCATTCCCATGGGATGATTAACTGAATCACTGGTATTGGTAATTGATTCAATTTCAATCACCCACCCCAATCCCCAACCCTGGGGTTGGGGCTAGAAGTTCAAGGCTTCTGATCAAGGTTTGGTCTTTCTGGTGACCAGCTCTATCCTAAAGCCATCCAGGGGCCCCCAAAGTCACCTTGTGAGAGCAGAGATGCCCTATCACCCTTACCACTCAGGGAATCTGAGGGTTTTAGGAGCTCTGTGTCTGGTAATAGGGACAAAGATCCAATATCCTTCTGTGATGCCTTGGGTGGCCTTCAGAATTTAGGAGTTCTGGGGTTGAGAATATGCGTCTGTTTACTTCAGGTTCCCGTGGGGACCATCCTGAGGAGGCAAATCACATGACTGGTGCGGAGAAGGAGGGCAGTGGGTAGCAGTGATTTGCCCTCCTGAGGAGTGGCTGTGGAAAGACAGCATGCAGTCTGGCTTCTCCGTCCACTCGCTGGAACCTTTCTGACTATTCTTAAAGGATGAGGACTGGCCAACTCGTTTGAGTTAATAGCCCGATGTTCTGGTTTGGGTGTTAAGATAGCTGTTTTCACCAGGTCGACTGATTTTCAACAGGTGATCTTTGCCAAGTTGGCAGGGCTACAGCCCTCATCCCTTTCGGAGGTCCTGGTCACCTAAAACAGGAAGCCGTGGCTTTCTTCCTTTGCTCTGTGCTCACTCCCCTTTCGTGGGTTCGGATTCTTCCCCTGCAGGGGTGCTCACTCTATGCTGGTGTTTGCTGGCTGCCCACTGCCCCTCGATCCCACCTGCCCCTTGGGCAGGACACTCGGTTCTGGGGGAAGAACAGCCCATCAACCAGTGTCTCACAGGGTTGGGGCCTTCCTCCTAATGCTGCAAATGTTTAAAACTATTTTTTCCTTCCAAAACTCCAGTCTTTCCCCCCCACCCAATTAACATCAGTTAATCTAATTCACTTCTCTTTTTCTTGTTTTTAATTTTCAACAACAATCTCTTTGTTGTTAGGCTGTGTTGTTATTCCCCGCATTGTTTTCTTGCCTGTTTTCCTCTCTCTCTTGTCTGACTGGCTTTCTCCAAGAATTTGGCGCAGAAAGGGAATCAGTGGGTCCTGGTGCTGCTTCACCTTTAAGCTCCCTCTCTTCCCTTCTCTTCTTAGTTTTCAATTTTTTGACTCATTCCTTTTTCTTCCTTCTTTTTCCCTCAAGCAGATTGTTCACCTGCTTTTGTTCATGTAGGTTTTGCAAGATTCTCTCCTTCAAAATAGTGTACCAACATAAGCTGATCCCCAGAGACTTCAGGAAAAAATCCAATAATGACAGATGTTCTCCTGGGGTTTTTAGCCATAGAAGTGTAGAGAGAATTTTAATATGACCAGGAGAGAAGATGGCTGGGTGGGGAGACCAGCTGGTACCCTGGGGACTCCAACACTGGGAGAAATTAGGAGCTCCTAGTGATGGATCTCTGACACGGGGAGGAATTAGGAGCTGGTCACATTGGCTGGTGCGATGGATCTCTGACACAGGAGGGATCTCTAGTTCTACGTGGATTCTTTCATTCAACCATGTTTTTGTGATACACTAGTTATTTCTGAAAATGTTCTCGGCCAGAAGCCCAAATTGGATATGTTCTTTGTTTATACTTTAAAAATAGAAGTGAATGGGCGCCTGGGTGGCTCAGTTGGTTGAGCGACTGCCTTCGGCTCAGGTCATGATCCTGGAGTCCTGGGATCGAGTCCCGCATCGGGCTCCTTGCTCAGTGGGGAGTCTGCTTCTCCCTCTCCCGCTCCCCCCTCTCATGTGCTCTCTCTCATTCTCTCTCTCTCAAATAAATAAAATCATGGGGCGCCTGGGTGGCTCAGTTGGTTAAGCAACTGCCTTTGGCTCAGGTCATGATCCTGGAGTCCCGGGATCGAGTCCCGCATCGGGCTCCCTGCTCTGCGGGGAGCCTGCTTCTCCCTCTCCCACTCCCCGTTTGTGTTCCCTCTCTCGCTGTGTCTTTCTCTGTCAAATAAATAAATAAAAAATCTTTAAAAAAAAAAATAGAAGTGAAGCCTCCAATCTTAGGACTGCAGGAAAACTTAAGGCTTTTTAATGCTGCTTTGAATATAGCCAGCTCAGAAATGCCGCAGATTCATTGTGTCTAAGTGAAAAGACAACACCATGGGAGGTTTTCATCCTGATTGGGGCCACACCAGCCTCCTCCTGACTTTATGGGTGCTGTCACATCTGACTCTCTTGATGAGTTACATATGTGCGAGACATCCCTAGTAGTTAGAACATCCCTAGGATGTTAGAACAACCCTAGCGGTTAGGACATCTTCAGTGATTAGGACATTTCTGTGTGGTTAAGGTATTCCTGGGTGATTAGGATATCCTAGCTGGTTAAGACATCCCTGGTAGTTCGAACATTCTAGGTGGTTAGGACATCTTAGGTAGTTAGGACATCCCTGGTGGTTAGGACGTCTTAGGTAGTTAGGACATCCCTGGTGGTTAGGACATCTTAGGTGGTTAGGATATCCCTGGTAGTTAGGACATCCCTAGGTGGTTAAGATATCCCTGGTTGTTAGGTTATCCCTGGTGGTTAGGACATCCCTGGCAGTTAGGACATCCCTAGGTGGTTAAGACATCCCTGGTGGTTAGGACATCCCTGGTAGTTAGGACATCCCTAGGTGGTTAAGACATCCCTGGTGGTTAGGACATCCCTGGTGGTTAGGACATCTTAGGTCATTAGGACATCTCTGGTAGTTAGGATATCCCTAGGTGGTTAAGACATCCCTGGTTGTTAGGACATCCCTGGTAGTTAGGACACCCCTAGGTGGTTAAGGTGTCCCTGGTGGTTAGGACCTCCCTGGTGGTTAGGACACCCCTGGTAGTTAGGACATCCCTAGGTAGTTAGGACATCCCTAGGTAGTTAGGACATCCCTGGTGGTTAGGACATCTAGGTAGTTAGGACTCCTGGGTAATTAGGACATTGTAGATGGTTATCTTGGTGTAGGATTTATTTCCTCTGTAATAATGAAATTATGGTTTTTGTATTGTTGGCTGCAGTCAATCACTCGTGATATATTTCATAAGAACAACACTATTTGCTTTATTGGAGAAATGCACTCCACAGCCTTGGTTTCAAGTGGTATTTAAACAAGTGTGTGTGGTTGACTTACACATCTAAGAAGCGTTAGGGAGCAACAAAAACAGCTGTGAAAATATGGGGGTAACCCAAGGGGAGGCCACGTGAGAGACCACAGGCCGTGGAGGGTTCATGGTGGCAGTGAGGGGTCTGTGTGTTTGGATCACAGCTTCCTTGCTAAAGTTTCTGACCCTGTTTCCTCACCCCTGACACTCAGACTTTGACCAAGAACAGCGGCTCTTACATCACATCCCGGGAGCCCCAGATGTCACTTCACTGGGCCGAGGTGGGGCAGGGCCAGGCAGCCACAGAATGCCCCAGAGACCCTACATCTGCTCCTTCCTACTCCTGTCAAGGTTTAATGAACACCTGCCTCTCGTGTTTTATTTGTTGAAATAGTGTCCCGTGGTTTCATTTTTATCGAGTTCCCGGCCATCATTTTTAAGTGGAACCAGTGGATGGACCGGCTTCTCAGGGTCCTTCTACTTCTGCATTGCTCGTCTCTCGTCCATGTGGCGGTGGGTCTCTGGACTTGGCTGTGAGCAGTTCCGGTGGTGTCCCGTGACCCCAGATCAGCCCTGTGATACTGTGGGAGCCACGGGGCAGCTGCTGACCCCCAGTAATCAGCTGCTCTGCCTGCCGGCTCAGTGTTTCCCACCCAGGGCCTGGTTCTGTCGCCTCGGTGGGGCTGTCCAAGGGCCTCAGACCTGGGCATGTGTGGTTGAGGGAGCGGTGGGGAGAGAGAAAGCCCCAGGTGCCCATGGACGGCAGCCTGCTGTCACCCACGTCGCCCCTCCTGAAAGCGTTAACCCCCAGCTGTGGGCACGGCAGGCTAGAGACGCAGATGACCGTGGCAGGTGTCACGTGGTGGGAGCAGAAGCCAGCTAGAAAAAGGGGTAGGTTGGGGAGAAGGAAACGCGCAGACATGTTAACACAGCTGCAGCGGGGGTCCTGGCGGTGATAGGACTGCCTCTCTGGGAGGGGCGCTTGGGAAGTTCTCCCAGCTGAGAGGGTGTTGGGCTGGAGGGGCCTCAGGGGGCTCCAGGCGCCAAGGAGCGGGGATGGCCATTGGGGGTGCCCACTGGGGGTGCCTTCGGCAGGAAGCACAGGTGTGGGGAGGCGTCCGGTCATGCCAGCCTAATGCCCCGTGTCCAGGGAGTTTGGGCTGACCCTGTGAGCAAGTGGAGTGACCAGCGGGATCTGTGTAGGGAACTTCCATGAGTGTTCCATTTTCAAAGCCCTCCTGTGGTGCCTTAGGGGTGAACAAGGAAAGCACGGACTTGGAAGAGGAGAAGCCGGTGGGAGAGCCCTACCGGGGGACCGGTGACCCCAGGGGGCGAGGCTGCGAGCCTGGACTAGCACGAGCTCTGGAGCCGTGGACAGCTGGACATAGGGAATATTTGAGGCTCCCACGGGCAGCTGGATCTGAGAGTAAGGATGGAGAGCCGTCATGGGGGTTGTTTGTCACGCTGCGTAACTTGGCCTGTGCTCACGGACTCGGGGCTGGAGATGGCCCAGAGCTGCCCGCCAAGCATCACGCTTTGTGGAGTGCCTTACACCTCACGCGGGCCCCGCGGAAGACCGTGGAAAACATCCCTGCTGTGGACCTCGGGTTGCATCTGCAGCACGCAGATAGGAGGTCATCTTCCTCCCAGCACACTGCGTGTCGGGAGCTGGCCGTGCATCCGGGGCTGCGAGCACCCCGGGCAGAACCGATGGGACGGCAGGTTTATCAACAGGGCAGTGACCCTCCCCGTGACTTCCTGTTCTGACTCCTCTGCGGTGTTCGTGTCTGTCGTCCTCACGCATCTGCTGACGGTGAAGTTCGGCTTCTTGGTGGAGTCTTTGCTGGTAACTTTGTCCTCGCTCATGCCTGCGTAAGGACTGTGAATGCCAGGTTGCCTGTGTTTGTAAGTACTTTAGTAAGAGAGTGATGGAAGGAATTTGTGTCAGTCCTGAGATGCGGGAGACGCTTTGCCTTTAATCGGGGATCACGTGCGACACCGTCCTGCCGCACCCCATCCTCTAACCGCTCACCTTCCTCAGGTGCTTCCCATACATACCCATCTTCAACAGAGCCGCTCATCAGACTGGACCACTTCTGCTTGAAGTTTTGGACACATGAATTCCATAATCCCTGGCATTTTACTTACGGATTAATATTTTGGGAAATATATCAATAGCAGGGATATGGATTCTGTAATTTTCCCTAAAAAGACACTACTCCAGATAAAACCGTGAGGTCTAAATGATACGTAGGCATGTGAGAGCCTGCTGAGCGTCTGCACCCTCCCCAGCCCCCGGTTCTCATCCAAATCGCTGTCTGCGCAGCCGCGACCGTCCCGGCGCGCACTGTGCTTGGCATAAAGACACGGCGGTGCTCACGCGGCCGCCGAGGGTGCTCAGAAAGCTGCCCCTTCAGAATACCCCCGCCTTTGAAGACTCATCTTAATTGTCAATAGCTAGTGCTACGCCTGTTACAAAAAGGATTGGAGGCAAAAATAAGACCCAGACGCCAGCAATAAGCTGGGGAGCAAACCCTGGCCGTGCGTTGTCTGCCCCAGCCCCGTTCAGCTGTGTGGCCTGGCACCGCAGACCCGGGCGGCCCTTCCCGAGGGCTCGCCTCCGGATATGTGTCTCCGTCACCGAGCAAAGCCCCCGTCGCACATCGCAGAGCCGTTCCCTGAGTGCTTTCGTTCTCGTTCGGCGTTTTGTGTTTCGGCTTCTGAATCTCCCTTGCCGGTATCGCGCTGGTCATCTGAGTAGGGGACACACACAGCAAACCATCGTCCTGTGCGGGCACCTGCGTGTGGGTGCACGTCTGCTTCAGTGAGGCTCCCCGGCGCCCAGGCTGGCTGCGTGCAGCGAGGCTTGCTGCGTACACGCCGTGGTCTTGCGGGGCGACCAGACGAGCCAGCCTGCGGGCTGCACAGTTCGGCATCTGAAAGCCTGACACCATCTTCCAGGGTGCAGTGGCCACAGGGTGGACGAGGAGCCTTGGGACCTGCGGGTGAGTTAGTGACCGATGCACGATCTCAAGGGAAGTGTGAGAACAAAAGCCAGGCCCAGTGTACTGCACCTTAGGGATCTTTGTCTGCATTTCTTAAATATTAAAACTATGTTTTAGATATGAGATAACAGGGCAGTGAGGATGTGGCCAGCCGCACGTCAGTCCGGTCGCTGCCCACCAGGCTGTTGTCCCTCAGGGTGTGCTGGGAGGGGCGTCTGCCTCTTCGGGAATGAGGCCTTTCTCCTCTGGGCTGCCGAAGCGCCAGACATGTGTGACGCTGGGCTGCCCCGGGGCCGGACCCGTCTTTCCTTCTGCCAGCAGAACCAGAGCGCCCGCCTGCATCTGTGGCCTCCCACGGCCCCTGACCGTCTGGGAGGAGAACACGTAGTTTCCAAGCCACTCAACCGCCACCGGCTAAAGCAAGCGCATGCCCCGTAGCACCCAAACCCCACTAAAGCTTTGTGTTCTTGCTTTGTTCCTGTTCTGTCTTTAGGTAAACTCTGTTGTTTATTGAGAACCTACCGTGTGTAACATTTGTCGAAGGAGACGGTGGAAGGCCACTCGGGTGAACAGTCAGAGAGCTACCGAGGTTGCTGACCGTTTAGTCCCCGGGGGCCTTCTCAGCCCTGGCTGCAGGCAAGGGGTCTCATCCCCAACATGGTCCAAAGGAGATCTGCTCTGTGTTATCCATTTGTCACGGGTGCCTTAGCCTCTGCCCCACAGACGGGCTGTCCCTGGGGCCAGGAGCCGTGTCCTGGTCTTCCTGTCATGCCAGGGCCCGGGAAGGCACGTCTGTCCCGGCAACGCTCGTAGATGCTGGTGCATGGTGGAGAGCAGGGGCTGCGAGCTGCCTGGGACGTGTCTGTGTGCCGCTCGAATGCTGAGTCCAGGTCACATTACGATGCCCTTTTCAAGTGCCAATGGCAATCTTTCAGCAATTAAAAAAAATCAAATGCATATGTCTCACTAGACATCTTTAAACTACAGAGCCAGTGAGCAGACACTTCAGTTGAGTGGACTGTTCAGTGTACCCAACTGTTCTTTTGATTGATCTGCTTCTTGGAATGAACTGACTAGTGGTTTGCCCAGACTGACCAGTCAATTAAGTCAGAGCTCCCCATCCGGACTCCACGGTTGCGGGTGCATGAACGCTGAACGGCAGCAGGAATTCTGAAATCTATCACCACCTGGCGCTGCTGGAGTGCACTTGGGCATTTTGACAGAAGAGGAAAATAGCCTTCATACCTCAAGGGGAGTGCAGAGCACCGCTGGGTATGAGCATTTAGCTCTTCTGTTTCGAGGTGTGGGTTGCATCTGCCAAATATAAACCCCCAACACTTGCTGTGTGTGTGTGTGTGTGCACACGTGTGTGGGGGGTGGCTTGGGGAAGACAGTGGTGCAATGGAAATTGCGAAGCCAAGCCTTCTTACTAATTTCAAGACAGGCTCATGTTAAGAAGGCACATACCCACTGACTGCAACTGCAGAGAAACTCAGCGCTCACTCCTATAGCCTTGGAAATGCTCCGATCCATTGGTGCAAATCCCAGGGCAGTGGGGTGAGCCTTGGGGAAGAGTCACTCTGCTCTCAGCATCGTGGGGGGGGCGGGTAGACAGAGCCTGTGCATTTGAAAGGTTTTACTTGAGTTATTTCAAAGTACAGAAATTTTTTAAAAATTAAAAAAAAATGATAGTTACTACAAAGAAAACCCCCACACACATCCAAAGGAGAAGTCTGGGAGATGTCCCCAGGAACCCAAGAGCGTGCCGGGCCGAGAGTGGACACAGGAGGAACCAGGCCTCGGCTTTCCACAGGAATGAGCATACTGAAAATTTTTAGTCAATAATGAGCCACAAGAAAACAGCTATTGCTTTGGCAGGTGGACCTCAGTTTATCACCACATGCTTTATGCTTTTTTACTTATTATGGATAAACATACACGGAGAATGAAGCCCTCAAGCCTTCCCATTGGTGCTTGGCAAAGAGGCTGGGTCCACTGTAAATGGGAGATGCTCAAGGGTCCATGGAGGCTAGGTTCTCTGGGCTCTGGCCTGGGGGACCCTCTGATCAGCTCTCCGCGTTGGTGGAGATGTTGTACAGGCCAGAGATGGAGACTCTGCTTTCGTGGGCTGAGACCACAGACCACCAGACCACAGACAGGTGGCTTGTCCGCAACGGGCTTCACGCTCACGTTTTGGAGGCTGGAAGCCGGAGACGGGGTGCAGCATGGTCTGGCGAGGGTCACGGACGCAGTTGTTTGCTGTGCCCTCACCTGGCAGGAGGGAGCACCCTGGGTCTCTTTCATAAGGGCACCAGCCCCATTTATGAAGGCCACCCCTCATGATCTAGTCACCCCCAAGGCCTTGCCTCCTGCTACCTTAGCCTTGAGGATTAGGATCACAACATGCACCAGGAGGACCCAAACCTTCAGACCACTCCTAAGGCCCAGGGCCATGGGTCGTCTTTTTCTTCTGTTTGTGATCGTATCCCGAACAACGCCCCGCTGGGGTGGGTGCTCAGTAAGCAAGTCTGGAATCGTGATGGTCCTTCTTGCCGTGCTGTCGTTAAAGCCAGATGCCACCTCAAACCAGAAGCGCGGGCGCTGGTCCTTGGTGAGCCGCGCGCACAGGCTTGACTGGCCTCCACTCGCTCCAGCCCCTCAGGGAACGACGGCGCTGAGGGGAGAGGGCGTCTTGGGTTCACAGCAAGCCCAGCTGAGGGCTGAGCACAGGGGCCTTCCGCACAGGAGGTGTGTGTGAGGATGGAAGGATTCCGAGTGCACAGGGAGCACGTCCTCACACCACAGAGTAAGCGCAGGTGAAGGAGGGCCTCTGCTGTCACCCCACGTGGGTTCCTGCCGGAGCACACTGTCTCGCCATGTGTCTGCCGCTCTCCTACCAGAGTGCAACCAAGACTAGCGCTCTGGGATTGCCGTCACCCGTCCGCCCTGCACGGCTACGTGCTTTCCTGGCCCGCTGCCCGGGGCAGGGGCAGAGACCACCGGCCTCCTCTGTACCTCAGTCTCCCTTCCCCAAGGGGCCTCGTGAGATCCCCTCTCTTGGGTTTCAAGACCGTCTCCAAAATGGAGGTTGGCAGATTCTGGCCCATGAGCCAGCCACCTGTTTTATTGGAAATAAGGCTTCCAGATATATTAGTGCTGCCCTAAAAATCCCAGACTGCATGGCTTAAATAGGAGACATTTATTTTTTTGTAGTTCTGAAGGTCAGAAGTCCAAAGTCCGGTGTTGGCAGGTTGGCTTCTCCCCTCGATATGTGGGTGTCCATCTTCTGTGTTCCCACAGGGTCTTCTCTCTGTGGGCAAAGACCTTGTATCTTTCGGTGTGTCCACATTTCCTCTTCTGATATAAGGACACCAGCCAGATTGGATTAGGGCCCACCCTCACTTTCCTTCATCACCTCTTCAGAGGCCAATATCCAAGTATAGTCAAGTCCTGATGTATTGGGGTTAGGGCTTCCGCATATGAATTTTGGGTTGGCGGGGGACACAATTCAGCCCGTAACATCAGAGTTAGCAAATAAAAATACAGGACACCAATTAAATAGAATTTCAGATAAACAGCAAGTTACACATAGAACATACTTATCTTAAAAAAATTATTTGTTACTCATATGAAATTGTGATTTATCTGGAAATGTCATTTTGTCCTGTAGCCCTGATTAGAACACAGTCCTGTCTCTCATGTGTCTCTTGCCTCTGCCTGTTTTCATGCTCCAGTGGCCAAGTTGAGGAGCAGAGGCTACCCCAATTCCTTTGAAAGTCCGCATGAAAAATGAGTCACCTCCCTGGGAAGCAAGAATATGGGACTTACATAATGACTTCCAAGGACCAGAGTTTGAGCTCAGGGCAGAACCTACAATAATACGTCAGATGTTCCGTACTGAGTGTGTGTTGACTTAAAACATCCGAAGACCCAACATTGTAGAATTTGGGGTGGGGGTGGAGAAGCTACACTCTTATCAGTTAGGAATATATGTCCTCCTGTTTTCTCTGTAAGCGCTTCCTAATGTTCTCTTGTGTATGTATACATCTCCTAACGTATATCCTTGGTTTTGACCAACATCATTGGTTAAGTTTCTCACTGTCTTGTCCTGAATTAGAAAGTGTTTTGTTCACTGGTGATTATCGCAATTTCTTTTTCTTTTTCTTTCTTTCTTTCTTTCTCTTTCTTTCTTTCTTTCTTCTTTCTTTCTTTCTCACATACTATTTTCATTGAAGGCATTTGTTTAAACTTGTTTTCTGTTATGATTACTGTGGCATGGATCCTATCCAGCTCCATCCTAACACCTGCTGTGTTCTGACAAAGTAAATACAGGCATTTAAAACCTGAGAAGCCAAAGGGTGTCGAGAAATTGGAGGAAATTTAGAGAAAAACACAGAAATAGTTAAGCTGGAGGATTTATTTGCCAGAAAAGTGTAAATGAGCTAAGTACATTCGCCTTGGCAAAGGGGTGACTATGACGGGGTAGAGCCCCCGCCACGAATTTTAAGTGTGGCAATCTCAAGGACAGAGAATTATTTTAGGATTGCGGGGTAAATTTAATTACCATGAGAGAAAGAAGCTGATTGCCCAGATGTCAATGGAGGAAGTCTTCCATGAGAAGTTGGGTCCAGCGGAGGGAAAGAGGGAGGACAGACCAGTAGCCACCCCCACCCCAAGATGCAGCAGGAAGTAAGGTCAGGAGGAAGAAGGAGGGTAATTGCCTGTTGAGAGTGAGTCTACCCACCAGCAGTCCTCAGGGCTTGAGGTGACTGTCTGCAGCTCCTTGGTGGCCCCCCTGGACTTGGAAATAGTACAGTCGCCCCCCACCTGTCTCCATCTCTAATTCCCGTCCAGTATCTGTTTTTGCCATAATCCTAAGGACACTGTTCAGGCAGGGCTTGGGAACCACCATCAGACACAAGAGAAGTCATGACGCCATGAGTGGTTATGGAGTCCGTTCCAGCCCCTTGGCGACTGACTGCGTGCCCAGTGCAGGCCCCGGGCGTGGGCATGTCCCCCAACCAGCGTGAGAATGGCTAGGGCAGGTGCGAGGGGCACACAGCCCCACCGGGTGCCCGCAGCTCGAGTGTCAGGAGGGTCGGGCAGCACAGCGACCCTCCTGCACAGAAGCCACCGGAGACCCACGCGCACCAGGGTCTGCACCACAGACGTGGCCCCAGTGCTCTCCTTTAACCGAACGACCAGCGAAGTAAGTAGCCAGTGATCCGGGAGTGCGAGGCAGAAGACAGATTTACTGAGACGTGATGGACAAATGGAGTTGTAATACTGTACAGTGTGCAGTACGATGACTTGATACGCATACGTGCTGGGAGAAGACCCCCAGACCAAGTCAACTGCACGTCCATACATCCATCACCTCAAATAGAACCCCCAGTTAGGATTCCCACAAGGACGCCTGCTTGTGCCCAGCCCTTTACTCCACCGCTTGTTTGTTTCGTGATTACCGTTCATGCATTTTAACGTGAACTTACACAGAATCGGGGCAGTTAATACAGAAATGAGAAAAAAAACCATACTCTGTTATGGGGCGTTTTAAAACCACACCTAACCCCGGTTGTGACCACACCCCTTCCAGAATTCCTTCTGCTAGCTCAGACCCGGACGCCTTCACGTACAGTGTTAGCGGGCAGCTCCTGTCTTTTTCCCAGTGCAGTAATGAGGCCTAGACCCTTGGTGCCCTGGACCCAGGCCCTCCCCACCCCACAGAGGTCCTTGCCCCTTCCCCAGCCTAGTCACCTGGGCGCTAAGTAAACTGGACTCTGAGAACGCATCTTGTCTCCCTTGACTGGAGGATGGCCTCTTTGTTTGATGTTCCTCATTGGGAAAATCAACTGTCCATAATTATCAAGACCCTTTTCTTCTCTAAGGAGCTACGCTTGTCAAAATGTGCCTGTGTTCATTTGCAAATGCATTCTTCTATAGTTTTAAAGCAAAAAATGCATTTCAAGAAGCACCATCCTGCCCTTTGCCATAGTGTTAGTTAACATTATTAATCTGATTTAAGTGAAAATTATCCCTTATATTGCTTCCCATATATACACACTTTTTCCCCTTTAAAATGGAAGGTTTTGCCGAATGCTGTGTTTTCCTTTCCCGCGAAGACGTATGGGGCTATTTTAATACAGATTAGTGGAAGTGACACAGCGGAGCTCTGTAGGTGGTGAGACTCAGTTATCATTTGTGTGATTAGTTTCACCTTGTGGCTGTGTCTCCGAAAATGCAATTAACAGTTTCATATTCAGCATAGCTAGCTTTTATTCCTGCTGCATGCTGTGCAACATTTGCATCATAAAAAAAACTAATTGGTAAACACAGTCTTGCCAGCTTCTCTGCAATCCACCCAATTCTCTTCCTGCTAATTGGCTCAGCTCCAACACACACGGGATAGAATTTCAAAGGACGCCGCAGATTGGGAAGCCTTGGAGGACTTGTGTTTCACAGAACCGACTCCAAGGAGGCTGGGGAAAATATTTTAAATTAATGCCGAATGCAGGCAACGCTCTGTCCAGGCGTTGCCACGGAAACCATTTTGCCTGCTAATCTGATGAGGGTGTGTGTGTTCACTGGGATTTGTCCCTGATGACCTTCAGAGAGGAAGTGGGCTGCAGGGACCCTTCTGCCCTGGGCCGCACCGGGAGCTCCCTTTGCGGTCCCCAGCCTCCCGGTTCTGCTTCTCTGCCCCGGCTGCCTCGAAGCGCATTGAGCCCCAGCCCTCCCCGTGTGACCCCAGGGGAGCAGGGCTGTGAAGTCTCACATCCCACACAAGAGATCTGTGGCTGGGGAAGTGGCGGAGATTTGCCCCGTCTCTGTGTCGAAACGTCCTCATGGAGCTCCTCCCGCATCTTCCCGCCCAGCCTCCTCCTCTCCACCTTCCCTTCTCATGAACACGCAGAATAGTCAGACGGGTGCCTTACGGAGAAGCATCGTTCTTCTCTTTGAGAAAAATCAGTGATCTCTGATTTGCTGGTTGTTGGCTTGAATAAAAAAGTTCTTGGAAGTGGTTATTATTCCTAGAGCGAAGGAAACTGCTTGCGCCATCCACGCGGGGTTCCTGGGGAGGCTTAGAGTCCAAAAAGGCTGTGTCGGTGAGGCTCCGTTCAGCAGCCATTGCGTGAGACCCGTGAGGACGGAGATCGAGCTTGTCCAGTGATGTGACGGAGGTTTTATTAGCCAGAGACTATTTTTTTTCCTTTTTCTCTCCCCTCGCCTCTCCTCCTCTCCCTCCACGCCCTCCCCCTCCCTCCACGCCCTCCCCCTCCTCCTTTTCCTCCTCCTGGATCCTAGGCTCAGTACATTTTGTCGTAATTACCAGGCTCTACTGAACAGATGCTCTTACCTTAGTGTTTAACATGATGGGGACTGTCAGACAGTTGTAATAGACAGACATCTTTGTTATTTGTCTCGAACTCCTATAAATAGATATTTGCTTAATTGCCAAAAAAAAAAATACCTCACAGATTGTCTGCTAGTGGCAAAAAACCAACCCTTTTTCATTAAACATTAACAAAACGAACCGCTGGTAGGTAAAGAGAAGACGGCAATGCTCTCTCTAAAGTTGGACTCCGAACGTGTCCATGGGGAGCGGGGGTGGAGGTTGGCCCAGGAAGCAGGTGTGTTTGTACCCGTCCTCAGCAGGCAAGAATAAAATGGAGTGTGAAATGAAGCCCAATTGCACTGGACACAGAAGTGGGACAGGCGTCCAACCTGAGAGCAAACAGGTGCTTCTGGGCCCGGCTGCTCAAGGGCATGCCCTGCCCCTCTCCTCCAGCCCTCGTGCCTGGGACACAAGCTCCCCGCCCCCACCAGGAGCCCCACCCCTGCGCCACAAATCATCTGAAAGTACCTTGGACTCTTTTATCAATAGGCTAGAACTCTGTTCATTTCGGATTTTAGGTTACGAACAAAACGAACAAAACATATGAGCACAAATGGAGAAAAGGTAACTGAAGATATTGTGGCTTAGAGAAGCTCACAGACGGACGGGGAAGCAATTAGAGCCCAGAACAGGAATGCGGTGCATGGGAAAGCGCAGCTACTTGCTGGGACTCCTTGGGCATTTGGGGCGAGGATCAGTTTCCCCTGCTCTGTGCAGGACTCCCTTTTTAATAATCTACTTTTCTCTGTGTGATTTGCAAGATAAAAGGGAAGGAAAATGAGAAATGAGAAAGGAAGGAAGATACTTTGGAGTTTGTACCTTCTTATAAATTAGGAAATGAAAGTAAATTTTTGAATTCAAGGAGACTTTGCACGAAAGATGACAGCCTTAAATCCTTGTTTTGGAACAAGGGGAAGGCTAGAAGTAGAGGCAAGTGATGGTTGACGTGGGTGTGGCCAGCGCCCTGCCTAATGGGAGGTGCCATGGCAACTTGCCTCCTTTGCTGAGGAGGTGAGTGGCTGAGGAGAGAAGGCAGAGGGCTGGGATTCTGAAGCAGACATTCAGAGAGCATTTGTTTCCTCCAAGGAGCGTGCTGTTCAGCAGATGAGAGCCTTGATGAGCTGGAGAACGGGCCCCCGGTATGAGTGGTAGCGTTAGTTTTTCTCCTTTATGGCTAAGGTTCTGCCCTGGGTTTGTTCCTGTTGGTAGAGAGGCTCTCCAGGGGTGACGGCAGACCCAGATGTCCATCGTGAGCATCGTGCCTTTTGACCAGGGACTGAGCAGTGAGCACCCCGGAGGGGCAGTGTCTCCCGATTCTTAGGCGTGCGCGCTCCTTCTGCATCGCGTGTGTGAGGACGGACGTCAGCGTGCCGGCACACTCTCCGTGAGGGAATTTGGGCCCAGGCTGTTCTAGATTTCTGAGTACGCTGCACTGAATGCTTGCTAACAAGTCCCAAGTGTTGAAATCCTAACTCCCGATGTGATGATATTAGGAGGTGGGGCCCTCGTGATGGGATTAGTGTCCTTATGCAAGAGGAGAAGACACAAGACCCTTCTCTGTCCCCCGAGCAAGGGGATGATGAGAAGACGGCCATGGGCAGACCAGGAAGGGGCCTTTACTAGACCCAGCTCCCAATGTTTCCGCGAGTGGGACGGACCTGCTGTGTTACCCGTGATGTTGTTCCTTGGGCCTCTTCTGGGGCTCACAGCCAGAGAGCAGTAGAGAGCCTGCACCACACGTGGGAGCCCGCTCGCCCACCCCAGGTTCATTGCTTGATACACGTAAAAAAAACCTTCCTCTACTTCTTGTGAATCTTGGTAATTCCTCCGTGTAGATTTGTTACTATGGATTACTAAACACAGCACTGCCTACATTACGTAGGCTCGCGGCAGTCGGCCTCGTGACGGCAGGTGTCAGGTCGGCATCATGTAGTCTGTATGTCGAGTGCAGTCTCTTCCTGCTACGTCCTCACACCTCCTGTGCGTGCATTTCTTGGTTCGCGGATCCTTCCATTTATTCACTCCCACTTGGCAGAATTCTTAAACATCTGCTCCATGAAACGTGCATATGAAACACTATGAGAAAAAGTACATGACTAAGTGAGCTGTGGGCCCTGCCCTCTGTGCACCAACCATCTATGGGGGAAGGTTCTAGAACAGTTATCTAATAATTATGTGATCAGTGATCTTATGTAAAACAGAAATAGGACGGACTTTCATTATAATCTTGAATTCATCCACAAGCAGTAAAAAGCTTTTATCCTTTGTCCCAGATTTAGTTGGAAGTCCTTGGTAAATTATTTCATTAGCATTATATCCTCCAGGTTAATGACAGGGTTTCCTTTTTTAAGGCTAAGTAATACTCTGTTGTATGCGAAGGCCACATTTTCTTTACCCATCCGTTCACAGACAAACATTTAGATTGTTCCCCTGTGTCACCTACTGTGAACAATGCTGCAGTGAACATGGGGGAGCAGACACGCCCTCGAGCTAGCGATTTTATTTCCTTGGGTGCGTACCCAGAAGTGGGATTGCCACCATCCCGTTGGCCGTATGGCTGTACCAACTTACGTTTCCACCAACAATGTGCAAGGTTCCTTTTTCTCCATATCCTCATCACAATAAACCTGGAGAAAAATAAGATGATCCTTGCACACACCTTCATTTTCTCCTAAGATTCAGTGGAGCTTCTCTGTGAGAAGATCCACGTTAGACGGAGGGCAAGGGTCAGTCCCCACTGCTGGCCCCCAGCCTACCCTGCGTCACCGTCATTTCTCTGCAAGGTGAGTTCCGTAAGCAACATGGCAGACAAACTGCGGCGTGTGGTTCCTACGTCCATTTTTGTTTCAGTGTTCTGTCATTTCATTTCTGTCTTTGCCCATGTCTCCTCATGAACCCAAGCACCACTCTGTTCTTGCCGAATCTGTGCACTTTTCCACTGCTGAGTGCACCTACTCTGTTCCGAGTTTCCTTTAAACATGCGCTCCCTCTTCTGGTTGGATGGATGCTTCAAACCAGAGTGGAACCAAACAGGCATACACCTTTGATTTAGGACACTGGTACTTTTAAATACTACTTGCAGTAAAGGGTTTCAAAACAGAGATGACAGAGAAGAGGCTTCTGGTGGAGACTGTGGCCGCATTCTTTCGTGAACCCCCCTTCTCTGTGCATCATGGAGAAACAGAGGCCCACTTTGAAAGTCGTTTATGTCAGAGGCACGTTGTTTCTGAGCGATGACATGCAGTGGGATTTTGTTTGGGGAAGACACCATGGAGACCCCATGATGACCTCGTGGTCATTGTCAAGAATGCCATGACTGTCATATGCCATGGTCTCATCTGTGTTCATAAGTTGGTGAGCCTCTACAACTTTCTGTGTGTAGAAGTGATTTCTACTCAGAGCAGCGAGGTGTTTTTAAAGTGGGGATACTCGTCTGGGTCTCCAGCTGGGACCACCTGGAACGGGCAACAGCCCTCCTTCTCCGAACAGCATCTTAGGCCTTCAGCGTGGTACCAAAGAGCACCTGGCTAATATTTGAAATTAGGAATACCTTAGTGTTTGTTCTTTCTACACACCTAAGTCAGCAGAGAAATAAGCAATTAAACAATACTTTTTTAAAAGTAGACTTCATTCTGAAGTATATTAACCTCTCAAATGGGCGCTTATGTAGGTATGTTCAGTTATTCTGGGAATACATTGATTTGGAATAACTTTTACCTAATTGGTGCTAAATAAAAGAGGTGCAATTTCTCTGTAACTTGAAATTTTCAACATTTGTGAAACTCATTGTTGAAGTAATGCGTAACGGTCACCGTGAAATGGAATTAGCTTCCAGAAGTTGGTGGGTGGTAGCTTCGTGGATTTGAGTGAATCCTCTGTGTAGGCTCCGCCCTGCACCCCCCACCTGAACTACTGACCTTTGGATTCTTACTTGTTCAAGGAGAGAGAAGATGTCGTGTGTGCAACTGACCGGGAAACATCCTATTAGTTAGATGCTATTAGTTAGACTTTAAAAGTAGGGTGTTGGTGTGTCTGCGGACACATTCTGGGCTCCCCCGAAGCACAGGTAGGTGCTGAGCTGGTGGGTAGAACCATGACAGGGTCTTCTGGTCTCATGGGGGAGATAGGCATCCTTCTCAAGCCCTACTGAGACTTCACCGTGTGGCCCGCTGGGCTGCCGCGTGCACAAGGCGTAAGTCGGTTCTTACACGCCTGTACCTCCCTTCTGCCACTGGGCTCGGAGGCGAAGGTGCAAGCAAGAGGAGGTGCCCTCGCAGAGGCATGGGGTGCAGGAAACGGAGAGGAAGGGGGGTCTGGAGCCCGCAGGCATTGAGCCATCTTAAGGGAGACAGGCGGGAGTTTGTGAGGTGGCACAGAAGGGAGAGGGCATCCCCTTGGCAGGACTAGCTGGTGCAGAAGGCAAGGTCAGACAAGGGCATGGCAAATTCTGGAAGTGGAGTCCCATCAGTAAAAAATGTGAAAAATCAAGGAAGCATCAAATGTGTAATGAGGGTGTTATCAGTAATGTTCTTCATTCCAAACTGGAAATTCAGATGCAGCGCCTGGCTTTGACCCCGCTTTGGCTTTTCCGCGTACGCTTTGATGCGAGCTCTCTGGGTGGCTCTTCGTAGGCTTAGCGAGAGTGGTCCCTGCACAGAGGCTGGACGGGGAGGGACAGGACTCCGGGGTGCCCAGGGGTGCCCGGGGGTCCCTCGGGAGTGCCTCGGGAGTGCTGGGGTCCTGAGCAAAAGGGCTTTCTGGCCAGAAGTTAATAGTCTCCTGGCTTTCAGCATGATGTGGGAAGACTGGACTCATCTAAGACCTTTGGGGAAGAATGCCTCATCAGTGATCGTTAATAATCATGGCCTTAGCATTGGACACTCATTCGTCTTTGATATTTTTACTGTGCTGTTACTTCAAATCACATGTTCCACCTTTCCCCTCACTGGGCTCCACTGCCTAATGCTGAACTGACCTTGTCCGCATTTGAGATAGATAGTGGCCTTCCCAGGGATAACAGCACGTAGCTCTCCGGAATGATGGAGAAATCCTTCCCTGGCATTGACCTCGGGTGTGTGGGGGCCGTTCATAGGGTGAGCTGTGTGCACCTCTGAAATGCTCGACTCTAAATTAGGTTGATGCAAAAGCAGTGATTAACGAAGGTGTTTTTAAGTCCAGGCTGGAGAGAAGTGCCACATGGTGTGTGAGTCCCTCCAGTAGGTTCACCGCAGACGGAGAGAGAATGTCGCGGGTCCCCTGCATCCGCGGGGCACCTGGGGCAGGCTGGCGGGAAGAGCCCCCCAGGGCGGCACAGCCAGGTGCAGGCCGCAGCCTCCCAGGGGCTCCGGCTCCAGTGGGAGGAGCTTGCAAACTAAGGTGAAGGAGCAAGTCCACGTGTTCAGCTTCGGAAGAAGGTTGGAAACGTCCGCGTTTTTTTTTTTAAAGATTTTATTTATTATTCATGAGAGACAGAGAGGCAGAGGGAGAAGCAGGCTTCCAAGGAGCAGGGAGCCCGATGCGGGACTCGATCCCAGGACGCTGGGATCATGACCTGAGCCGAAGGCAGACGCTTAACCATCTGAGCCACCCAGGCGCCCGAAATGTCAGCATTTTTGACAAACTCCCTGAACATGGCAAACATTTAGTCCTCACATTTACTAGCATATGTGCTTACCCGAGAAATCAGCGTGAGGTGAGGGGCACACGTGCAGGGAAGAGAATACAGCAGTAACTTTGCAGGAGCATCGTCTAAATACCGAACTTTGTTAAATGCCTGCCACGTGCCAGGCAGTGCTGAAGACAGACAAGAACGCGGCTCTGGCTTTGAAGCCCTTGCGGCCCTAAGTGCACACAGATCCGTGCTGCATGGAGAGTGGTGGGTCAGTTTTCTTCTTCTAAAATGATTTCCATTGTTGTTAGGGTGCAATTTGTAAAATATATAAAAATCAGTGGGAGACAAAAGAAAAGAATTCCAAACCTTTCTTTGGTAAGATAGCACCCTGGTTATCCGGACGCGGGAAGCCCTCCTGGGGTAGCCTGGGCGTGTCCGCGGTGGGTGTGGGTTGGGGTGCGGGGCTGGTGGGCAGCTGGAGTAGCGGCTCATGCACCCTGATGGGACAGGGGCCTCGGCGCTTGGGCTTCCCACTGCCGCCCTCTCTTCAGAGTGAAACCAGGAGTGGGCAGTTGTCCAGCGTGCCCCCAGTGTGTGGTCAGTAGTTTTGGTTGGTGTCACCTGGACTCACTGATGCGTTCATCTCTTAGAAGGGCTCAAGCATCACATGCATGTGAGGTTCTGCATACACATCACACACCTGAACAGCTCTGCTTTCTGGTGTCCCTCCCATGCACCCCTCTTCCTCACCTATTCCTGACAGTTCGTTTGAATCCCTTCACCAGATATGGAAGGCGCTTCTTGATTGGGAATCCCATTTGATTACAATAATTTTTTGTGTCCACTGACTTTTTTTTTTTAATTTATTTTTTTATTCTTATGTTAATCCCCATACATTACATCATTAGTTTTAGATGAAGTGTTCCATGATTCATTGTTTGTGCATAACACGCAGTGCTCCATGCAGAATGTGCCCTCCTCAATACCCACCACCAGGCTAACACATCCTCCCACGCCCCTCCCCTCTAGAACCCTGTTTGTTTTTCAGAGTCCATCGTCCCTCATGGTTCGTCTACCCCTCCGATTTCCCCCACTTCATTCTTCCCCTACCGCTACCTTCTTCTTCTTCTTTTTTTTTTTCTTAACATATATTGCATTATTTGTTTCAGAGGTACAGATCTGAGATTCAACAGTCTTGCACAATTCACAGCGCTTACCAGAGCACATACCCTCCCCAGTGTCTATCACCCAGTCACCCCATCCCTCCACCCCACCCCCCACTCCAGCAACCCTCAGTTTGTTTCCTACAATTAAGAATTCCTCATATCAGTGAGATCATATGATACATGTCTTTCTCTGTTTGACTTATTTCACTCAACATAATACCCTCCAGTTCCATCCACGTCTTCAAATGACAAGATCTCATTCCTTTTGATGGCTGCATAATATTCCATTGTATATATATACCACATCTTCTTTATCCAATCATCTGTCGATGGACATCTTGGCTCTTTCCACAGTTTGGCTATTGTGGACATTGCTGCTATAAACATCGGGGTGCACGTACCCTTTCGGATCCCTACTTTTGTATCTTTGGGGTAAATACCCAGTAGTGCAATTGCTGGATCATATGGTAGGTCTATTTTCAACTTTTTGAGGAACCTCCATACAGTTTTCCAGAGTGGCTGCACCAGCTTGCATTCCCACCAACAGTGTAGGAGGGTTCCCCTTTCTCCACATCCCCGCCAACATCTGTCGTTTCCTGACTTGTTAATTTGAGCCAGTCTGACTGGTGTGAGGTGGTATCTCATTGAGGTTTTGATTTGGATTTCCCTGATGCCGAGTGATATTGAGCACTTTTTCATGTGTCTGTTGGCCATTTGGATGTCTTCTTTGGAAAAATGTCTGTTCATGTCTTCTGCCCATTTCTTGATTGGATTCTTTGTTCTTTGGGTGCTGAGTTTGATGAGTTCTTTATAGATTTTGGATACTAGCCCTTTATCTGATATGTCATTTGCAAATATCTTCTCCCATTCTGTTGGTTGTCTTTTGGTTTTGTTGACTGTTTCCTTTGCTTTGCAAAAGCTTTTTATCTTGATGAAGTCCCAATAGTTCATTTTTGCCCTTGCTTCCCTTGCCTTTGGCGATGTTTCTAGGAAGAAGTTGCTGTGGCTGAGGTTGAAGAGGTTGCTGCCTGTGTTCTCCTTTAGGATTTTGATGGACTCCTGTCTCACATTGAGGTCTTTCAACCATTTGGAGTCTATTTTTGTGTGTGGTGTAAGGAAATGGTCCAGTTTCATTCTTCTGCATGTGGCTATCCAATTTTCCCAACACCATTTGTTGAAGAGACTGTCTTTGTTCCATTGGACATTCTTTCCTGCTTTGTCAAAGATGAGTTGACCATAGAGTTGAGGGTCCATTTCTGGGCTCTCTATTCTGTTCCATTGATCTATGTGTCTGTTTTTGTGCCAGTACCATGCTGTCTTGATGATGACAGCTTTGTAATAGAGCTGGAAGTCCGGAATTGTGATGCCGCCGGCTTTGCTTTTCTTTTTCAACATTCCTCTGGCTATGCGGGGTCTTTTCTGGTTCCATACAAATTTTAGGATTATTTGTTCCATTTCTTTGAAAAAAGTGGATGGTATTTTGATGGGGATTGCATTGAATGTGTAGATTGCTCTAGGTAGCATTGACATCTTCACAATATTTGTTCTTCCAATCCATGAGCATGGAACGTTTTTCCATTTCTTTGTGTCTTCCTCAATTTCTTTCATGAGTATTTTATAGTTTTCTGAGTAAAGATCCTTTGTCTCTTTGGTTAGATTTATTCCTAGGTATCTTATGGTTTTGGGTGCAATTGTAAATGGGATCGACTCCTTAATTTCTCTTTCTTCTGTCTTGTTGTTGGTGTATAGGAATGCCACTGACTTCTGTGCATTGATTTTATATCCTGCCACTTGACTGAATTCCTGTATGAGTTCTAGCAGTTTTGGGGTGGAGTCTTTGGGGTTTTCCACATAAAGTATCATATCATCTGCAAAGAGTGAGAGTTTGACTTCTTCTTTGCCAATTTGGATGCCTTTTATTTCTTTTTGTTGTCTGATTGCTGTGGCTAGGACTTCCAATACTATGTTGAATAGCAGTGGTGATAGTGGACATCCCTGCTGCGTTCCTGACTTTAGGGGGAAAGCTCTCAGTTTTTCCCCATTGAGAATGATATTCGCTGTAGGTTTTTCATAGATGGCTTTTATGATATTGAGGTATGTACCCTTGATCCCTATACGCTGAAGAGTTTTGATCAAGAAAGGATGCTGTACTTTGTCAAAAGCTTTTTCTGCATCTATTGAGAGGATCATATGATTCTTGTTCTTTCTTTTGTTAATGTATTGTATCACATTGATTGATTTGCGGATGTTGAACCAACCTTGCAGCCCAGGGATAAATCCCACTTGGTCGTGGTGAATAATCCTTTTAATATACTGTTGGATCCTATTGGCTAGTATTTTGGTGAGAATTTTTGCATCCATGTTCATCAGGGATATTGGTCTGTAATTCTCCTTTTTGATGGGGTCTTTGTCTGGTTTTGGGATCAAGGTAATGCTGGCCTCATAAAATGAGTTTGGAAGTTTTCCTTCCATTTCTATTTTTTGGAACAGTTTCTGAAGAATAGGTATTAATTCTTCTTGAAATGTTTGGTAGAATTCCCCTGGGAAGCCATCTGGCCCTGGGCTTTTGTTTTTTGGGAGATTTTTGATGACTGCTTCAATTTCCTTAGTGGTTATAGGTCTGTTCAGGTTTTCTATTTCATCCTGGTTCAGTTTTGGTAGTTGATACATCTGTAGGAATGCCTCCATTTCTTCCAGGTTATCTAATTTGCTGGCATAGAGTTGCTCATAATATGTTCTTAAAATTGTTTGTATTTCTTTGGTGTTGGTTGTGATCTCTCCTCTTTCATTCATGATTTTGTTGATTTGGGTCATTTCTCTTCTCTTTTTGATAAGTCTGGCCAGGGGTTTATCAATCTTGTTAATTCTTTCAAAGAACCAGCTCCTAGTTTCGTTGATCTGTTCTACTGTTCTTTTAGTTTCTATTTCATTGATTTCTGCTCTGATCTTTATTATTTCTCTTCTCCTGCTGGGTTTAGGCTTTATTTGCTGTTCTTTCTCCAGCTCCTTTAGGTGTAGGCTTAGGTTGTGTACTTGAGACCTTTCTTGTTTCTTGAGAAAGGCTTGTATTGCTATATACTTTCCTCTTAGGACTGCCTTTGCTGCATCCCAAAGATTTTGAATAGTTGTGTTTTCATTTTTATTGGTTTCCATGTATTTTTTTAATTCTTCTTTAATTTCCTGGTTGCCCCATTCATTCTTCAGTAGGATGCTCTTTAGCCTCCATGTATTTGAGTTCTTTCCGACTTTCCTCTTGTGATTCAGTTCTAGTTTCAAAGCATTGTGATCTGAAAATAGGCAGGGAATGATTCCAATCTTTTGGTACCGGTTGAGACCTGATTTATGACCTAGGATGTGATCTATTCTGGAGAATGTTCCATGGGCACTAGAGAAGAATGTGTATTCCGTTGCTTTGGGGTGGAACGTTCTGAATATGTCTGTGAAGTCCATTTGGTCCAGTGTGTCATTTAAAGTCTTTATTTCCTTGTTGATCTTTTGCTTAGACGATCTGTCCATTTCAATGAGGGGGGTGTTAAAGTCCCCCACTATTATTGTATTGTTGTCGATGTGTTTCTTTGCTTTTGTTATTAATTGCCTTATATAATTGGCTGCTCCCATGTTAGGGGCATAGATATTTACAATTGTTAGATCTTCTTGTTGGATAGATCCTTTAAGTAGGATATAATGTCCTTCCTCATCTCTTATTACAGTCTTTGGTTTAAAATCTAATTTGTCTGATATAAGGATTGCCACCCCAGCTTTCTTTTGGTGTCCATTAGCATGGTAAATGGTTTTCCACCCCCTCACTTTCAATCTGGGGGTGTCTTTGGTTCTAAAATGAGTCTCTTGCAGACAGCATATCGATGGGTCTTGTTTTTTAATCCAGTCTGATAGCCTGTGTCTTTTGATTGGGGCATTTAGCCCATTTACATTCAGGCTAACTATTGAAAGATAGGAATTTAGTGCCATTGTATTGCCTGTAAGGTGACTGTTACCGTATATTGTCTGTGTTCCTTTCTGGTCTATGTTGCTTTTGGGCTCTCTCTTTGCTTAGAGGACCCCTTTCAAGATTTCCTGTAGGGCTGGTTTTGTGTTTGCAAATTCCTTTAGTTTTTGTTTGTCCTGGAAGCTTTTTATCTTTCCTTCAATTTTCAATGACAGCCTAGCTGGATAGAGTATTCTTGGCTGCATATTTTTCTCATTTAGTGCTCTGAATATATCCTGCCAGTCCTTTCTGGCCTGCCAGGTCTCTGTGGATAGGTCTGTTGCCAATCTAATGTTTCTACCCTTGTAGGTTACATATCTCTTCTCCCGAGCTGCTTTCAGGATTTTCTCTTTGTCTATGAGACTCATAAGTTTTACTATTAGATGTCGGGGTGTTGACCTATTTTTATTGATTTTGAGAGGGGTTCTCTGTGCTTCCTGGATTTTCATGCCTGTTTCCTTCCCCAAATTAGGGAAGTTCTCTGCTATAATTTGCTCCATTATACCTTCTGCCCCTCTCTCTCTTTCTTCTTCTTCTGGGATCCCAATTATTCTAATGTTGTTTTGTCTTATGGTATCGCTTATCTCTCGAATTCTGCCCTCGTGATCCAGTAGTTGTTTATCTCTCTTTTTCTCAGCTTCTTTATTTTCCATCATTTCATCTTCTATATTACTGATTCTCTCTTCTGCCTCATTTATTCTAGCAGTTAGCGCCCCCATTTTTGATTGCACCTCATTAATAGCCTTTTTGATCTCTACTTGGTTGGATTTTAGTTCTTTTACTTCTCCAGAAAGGGTTTCTCTAATAACTTCCATATTTTTTTCAAGCCCAGCTAGTATCTTTAAAGTGATGATTCTGAACTCTAGATCTGACATCGTACTAATGTCCGTATTGAGTAGGTCCCTGGCAGTCGGTACTACCTCTTGTTCTTTTTGTTGAGGTGATTTTTTCCGTCTTGTCATTTTGTGCAGAGGGGAATAGATTAATGAGAGAACAAAATGCTAGCAGAGTAACAACGTCCCCAGAAAATATACTCTAAACAAATCAGAAAAGACCTGAAGCAGTGGGAAAAGAAAGGGAAAGAGAGAAAAAAGAGAAAGAAAAAAAGAAAAAGAAAAAGATAAAAACAAAAACAAACAAAACAAAACAACAAAAACAACAACAAAAAAACAGAATGTGATCAAATATGATCAGGCTGGTATACAGATCAGTGCCACACACTAGATTTGGGGTGTATTTTGGTCTTTTAGAAGAAAGTGCCTCCCAAAATTTTAAAGAAAGAAAAACTTATATATGTACAAAAATAAGGGTTGATATGATGAAGGGATGGAATATGACTGTAAAGATGAAAATTATAAAAAATTCTATAAAAGGAATTGATAAGTTGTTTGAAAAAAGAAAGAAGAGGATTTAAAAAAAGAAAAAAGAAAAAAAAAGGGAGAGGATGTGATCAGGCAGGGGAATAGAAAACACCATATACTAGAGATTTAGGGTATATTTTAATCTGTTAGAAGAAACTATCTCAAAATTTTAAAGAGAGAACAACTTATATACATAAGCAAAAATACGGGTAACTACTATGAAGGGATAGAATATGACTCTAAAAATGAAAAATAAAAATGTTTTTTTTTTTAAAAAAAAAGGGATTGATAAGATGTTGGTTGAAAAAGGGAAAAAGAAAAAAAAGAAAAAAAAAGAAAAAAAGACAGTTAAAAAAAATTAACTTTGAAAGACTACAGAATCATGGTAAAAAAGCCATGGATTCTATGTGCAGTAGTCCCCTAGTGCTGGAGTTCTGCTGTTCTCATTGATCGGTAAACTTGGTCTTGGCTGGCTGTTCCCACTGATCTTCTGGGGAGGGGCCTGTTGCCGTGGTTTCCAAATGTCTCTGCCGGAGGCAGAATTGCCCCGCCCTTGCCCCCTCCCGGCTAAGTAATCTGCTCGGGTTTGCTCTCCGGGGCTTTTGTTCCCTGCGAGCTTTCCGTACAGCTTTGGAGGCGGAGAGTGAAAATGGCGGCCTCCCAATCTCCGCCCCGGAGGAGGCGAGAACTCGGGGCCCCGCTCCTCAGTGAGCCCCCAGAGAAAAGCCGTCAGTCACTCCCGTCTCCCCGGTCTCCAGCCACACTCTGTGCTCACCCGGCCTGTGACCGCGCGTTTCTATCTCTGGCACCCGACCCCGGGTGGAGTCTCCAAACCCAGCAGATCCCTTCAGTGCCCTCCCGCGCGGCTCCTCCCGGGGGAGGAAGGGGAGTCTCCCCGGATCTGCCGCTTGTTGGGTCCCTGCTGGAGGAGCAGGGGCCCGACTGTGCCGCGGATCACAGTTTATGGCAACCCCGAGCTGAGAGCCCGCGCCTGGGCTCTGCCTCTGCAGCCGGCTTCCCTGCTCCGATACCTGGGAGCTCTGCCACACTCAGGCACCCCCGGTCTTTCTGTGACCCCGAGGGTCCTGAGACCACACTGTCCCGGAGGGTTCCACCCCCCGCTTAGCCACTAGAGTGACGTCCCTCGGCGGAGCAGACTTCTAAAAGTTCGGAATTTGTGCTCCGCGGCTCTATCACTTGCCAGAAGCGGCCGACGGAGGCCCCTCCCCCCCCGTCTATCCTCCCGAATATCGCCTCGGATTCACTTCTCCGCACGTCCTACCTTCCAGAAAGTGGTCGCTTTTCTGATGAGAGAGTTGTTGCTCTTCTTTTCTTCGATCTCCTGTTGAGTTTGTAGGTGTTCAGAATGGTTTGATCCCTATCCAGCCGAATTCCTGAGAGGAGACGAAATCCAGGTCTCCTACTCCTCTGCCATCTTGCCCCGCCCCCCTCCACTGACTTTTGAAAGCACCACAGAAGGCGTCCGAGTCATCGTTCATCCTGCTTGTTCCCGTCTGTGAGGCCATCCTCCCCTGTCCTCTACCCCTGGCGTGGCCTCCGGTGGCAGGTGCGGGCGCAGGTGCAGCTGGAGAGGAAACATCGACACCGGCCACCGCCTGCCTCCCCGTGCCCTTCGTTCTCCTCCGGCCCCGTTCCCCATCCCCCCACCAGTATCTGCCCACCCCCGCATCCAGGGTCAACAAGGTCACTCCACTCCCTGTGAATCCATCCTGTGACGGGCTCAATCATGTGTCCCCAAATTCCTATGTCGAAGTTCTAAGTTCCAGTAGCTCAGGAGTGGGTATATGTGGAGATGAACCTTTGAAGAGGGGACTGAGTTAAAACGAGGTCATGTGTGTGGGCCCCAAACCAATCTGACTCATGCCATCCTTCGAAGAAGAGGAAATTTGGTCACATAGACACCAAGGATGCTCATAGAGAGGAAAGACCAAGCAAAGACCCAGTGAGCACGAGGACAGCTGTCTACATGCCCAGGAGAGAGGCCTCAGGAGAAACTGCCCTCCCTTGATCCCAGAACGGACATGAGTCTGCTGTGTCTGTGGTCCTGTGTTTCATGGCCCAGGGGACTCGTGCGCTTCCCAAACGTCGGTTTGTGAGTAGATGACGCGGGGAGCCGTGTACCTGCCATAGATTTTGCTTGGGAGTTCATCTTACCATAAAATATCCTAATTGCGTGATAGTCCTTGAATTTTCACAGACGTTTGTCTTTGAGACTTGCGACCTCAGTGTTTCCTCTTGGAAGAGCAGTGACCCGCCCAGGGCAGCGCACAGTCAGGCTACATTTCTGTAATGGAGCCTCTCTGGGTTCAGCCTTCCTCCTCTCTCTGAGGAGACCAGAGCCAGGGCCCGGCTCCCGGCTACACGCTCACCTCCGCACCCATGGAGGGAATTACTGTGAAAGAGAATCAGTGGACTCATGATCGGGAAGAAACGTCTAGAGAGGGGGCGGGGAGGGTAAGAGATGCGTCAGACACGGCATTTTCTTTGCTGTATTTTTGCCAGGACCAACCCTGCGGGTGCTTCGGTATCAGGGAGACCATGAGGCCCAGGAGGCAGGAGGAACCTGTGTTTCCGGACTGTCGGGACCATGTTCTGGGTGCCAGAGGGAGCTTCCAAGTCTGACTGCAGACTGGGTCGGTGCTCAAACCACACCAAGCACAGGGGGGCAGAGGTTCGGGCCTTTCTTGGAGACGTCTGTAAAAAGCAACACATTCTTTGTCATTTCCATTCATACTGCCCACATGACCTCCATCTCCCTGTAAAAAGGAAAGGGTTGGAAACAGTAACCTCACATAAACCATAGCGTTCGTTCATTTTCTTCCGGGTGTCCCGTCGACAGTTAGGTGAACCCAGACAGTGGCCACTGGGAAGGCGTCTCAGCAGAGGAATTTCCAAGGAAATTCAGATTCACGTCTGGCGGGAGGCTGTCTCAGCCTCGAAGGGGTTCATTCATGTCTTTGTAGAATGAAAAGAGGGTCCGACTGTAGGGCCAGCTTGCTGCTGTGGCGGATTCTAGGGACACACGTTCATACCCACAGCGTTTTGGACCACATGCACTAAACACTGATCTTATGTGGCTCAGCACACGCATCCCATGCGTGGAGACGTCCCCGGTCGCCGGCAGCCACACCCTGAGCTGCTCCTTCGGTTCGGTCTGTGTTTCCGGATTGGCCCAGTGGCCAAGCTCCACAAGCTTCCTTCCCTTCCTTGCTCCCCGCCCCCACATCTTTGAACGCTCCGAAGACAGCTTGAAAACCAGAACGCCACTTCTAATCGTATTTTCTGCGTCTGAAGTGGGCTTTATTAGCCCCCACTCTTTTTTATTTTAGTCAGTGTTGGATTAGTGAATTCCAAACTAGCTTAGGCACATTGCTTAGTGACCTTTCTCTTCTCTGCATTTTTTAGAAGAAACCAACAAAAGACAACAATAGTAACCTTTCTATGTTCATTATCATAAGCTGCGCTGACCTTAAGAAAGAGTCCGGCAGGCTCAGGTCCTGGCACTTCATGGACGCCTGGACGCCAGACTCGTTTCCTCCTGTTGGAAATTTGGTGGCTTGTGGAGAGGAAGGGAAATCACGTGTCCTCACGTCTCTGCTCCGTCTCTGTGTTTATGTAACTGTAGGCAGTTAGCATTTCCAGAGCACGTCTCCTACTCCTAGAGGCTTTAACCCTGGCCCTTGTGCGTATCACCATCGTTGCAGGAAGGACGGAAGGAAGCATTTTAGGGAGAAAATTTGGTAGAGTGGAGGCTAATACTTCTAAAACCGGTCTTTGGGAAAATGAACCGAACCGAACCGAACTTCGTTTCACGGAAGTGAAATTTACATTTATTGGCTTGAGGGACATGGTTTATAAAACCTCTGGGAATCAAATAATGTCGTGAATTTTTTTTAAAGATGAAAACAAATTTAGGGAGGGCAGAATGCAAGGGGATAAGTATTTCCCATGCAAGCATGTAGTATTATATGATTGTGGAAATTAAACTGTCAGCAAAGTGATAAGATTTGCCTATTTCTGTGGTCTGCAGAAATATAATGTAAAGGGGCAGCAAACTATAGTGAAAACCAAGGTCGGTGTTTTTAATTACGTTTTCCCTGTGCTAAGTAAGGTGTTACTCGCAGCAAAGAAATGCATGCAACCCTTTACAGACATTTATGTGTTGGCTAACTTTGCACCTGCTGCCGAGAGAAAGAGCCACCTAGCTGGGGGGCAGAGGGCAGCGTGAAGGAAGTACGGAAACGTGGGTTCCACTGAGTGCTGTCCTGGGCGTGGATCCCGTGGCACAGGGCTCCATCCCGGGGCCGGGCCAGGTGAGTGGACATTTCCACCCACCTCCCCTGCAGGCACATGGAGTAGGCCTGCAAGCCCACTGAACCCCTGCGCCCTGTTCTCGGGCAGAAACATCACTAATAGTCCTTTTTGGGTGACAAAATCCATTCTTTACCCCCAAATGGGACACGGGAAGCATTAACAAAACAATTTCTTCTTTTTCCACGGATCCAAGTCACAAGGCATTTTAAACGAGAAACTAAAGAACACTTTCCATTTAGACCCAGTTTGTTCTGGCTCGATATAGATTTTCTGGAACTCAGTGAAATGAGAAACATCGGCCGGGTTTTACAAGGCACTGACAAGTTTCCTATAATGATATGACAGTAGCAAATGATTTTTGCCATTTATAGAATTGTAAATGGAGTTGGCTGATTAAGTCAGCAAGAGTGATGAAATTAATAGATACTCTCAAAGTAATTAGACAAGCAAGCTATTCTTAAAGGAAAAAAAAGAGCGAGCCTGGAGAAATTTTATTCCACTTGATCAATGACCTTAGAAGTATTGCGGGGGGAGGGGAGGCTGACGAGCGCGGATTAAAGACTGGTGCCACGAAAGGAAGAGGCCCTCACTGTGGAGCACAGACCGAGGGAAGCCTGTTTCCTTCCTGCCTTAGTCTTTCAGGGCTGGCATGACAGGACCCCACAGACGGGGCATCTGTTCCTCACGTCCCAGAGGCCAGGGTCCAGGCGTGGGCAGGGCCGGTTCTCCCGGGCCGCTCTCACCGTGTCCTCACGTGATCGACCCTCCGCATGTCTGTGCTCTGATCACCTCTTCTTATCAGGACACCAGTCACACTGGATCGGGGCCCACCCTCCTGACCTCATTCCCCCGTAATTCCCTCTTCCAAGACCCTGTCTCCAAACACCGACACGCTGGGAGTTAGAGCTTCAACGTAGACTTTGGGAGAGGACGCAGCTCAGCCCACAACATGACCCAGACTTCACCCAGCTGTCCTCTCCTGCTGTCTTTCCTCCTCACCTGGATTCTCCTCCTCCTTTGGAGGGCCTGCCTTGACTGGTAAAGCCCCCAGAAGTGAGTGCAGTCAGGGGCCACCAGACACCCCGGCCAGTGCGGGACCAGCGCCCTTCACCTGGCTGGGACCAGTGGCTCACAGCTGCGTGTCTCCATAGGGAGGTTTGCAAAGGCCTGGCTCCTCACCTCAGTTGGGGATGTCTGCGAGGACCCTTCCGACTCGGGGGCTCCGTGGACTGATGAGGCCCTTGAGGGACCCTGTCCCAGCTGGACTTCTCCGTCTGCCTGTTCAGCTTCCCAGTCTCAGTCACCCTGTGCACGGGCGGCCTCCAATCTGCCCCAGCCCAGCCTTGTGATCCCAGAGGCACCTCCCTGAGCAAGCCCCGGGCTCCCTAACCTGCCAGGGCATCGTCCCTTGTGACTTTCTCGGCACTCCTTAGATCAGCCATAAGCCCCTAGAAGGTGGCGCGGGGCGAGGAGACTCTGTGTTTGCTCCATCCTCCAGATTCGTATGCGTTTGGTCGGAACCTCGTGAGCCACGTGATGATTTCAGTTCTTCCTTCGTCCGTGCGTGAATTTGCTGGACCGGCCTTCCTAGGGGTCAGTGACTGTGCTAGGAATTTGGACACAGAGAGCTTTCGCGCCCACCATGTCTCCTCACCGCATCACACGCATCCGTGCACCCTCCGCCCCCAGGCCCCGAGCCTCCCACCCTTCACCACGGCTGGTTTGCTGCCTCTGTGGTGGGAGGTCAGTCCCAGGCGGGGCGGCTGAGCCAGCGTCGTCCCAGGGTTCCCGCCCCGGGCAGATTGGAGCAGCCGGGCCCCTAGGGCAGGATCCCCATGACAGGATGTAAACGAGGAGACGTGGCTCCCGCCTGGCGCTGACAGCTGGCCAAGCCGGCGTTGATGGTGGGGGCTGCCACACGGCCCCCAGGGCTCATAACCCTGACTCAGAGGGAAACAGCGCTAAATGTCGTGTCTTAGAATGAAACTCAAAGCCTTCGTCCTCTCTCTCAACACCCGAGTCCCAGTGTTTGGACAGTTCAGCTCACCGGGGAAGAAAGGTTTTCGGAAGTCCACGGAGTGTCTTGAACAGTCCGGTGGCCTCACTCAGCTGCTGAGTACTTACCGAGTACCCTGTGGTTTGGGGTGAGACTCTTCTCGTGGAGGACAGCTGACCTCGGAGAGTCCTGGGGCCCAGGGCGTGGTCTGCATCCCGCCGTTCCCACAGCGCACGGCGTCCCGCGCTGTCGCAGGTGCAGTCGGGCTTGCTGTCGGCACCCGTGAACCCGTGGTCCCGTCAGGAGGGAGCAGCCTGCCAGCGAGCACCTGCCGACCTCACCCAGTGGTGGCCCGGAGAAGGCGCAGCTCTTTGCCCTGCGAGCCCCTGACAGAATCTTCACAGAGAGCGACTGGTTTCTTGGATGCAGCAAGACGTGAAGTAGCCGCCAGTATATGGCGAAGCGCTAACGGTTCCAGACCCTCCTTGACCTTCGCTTCAAACGCTTCATGGCGTCAAACTGAAGCAGCGGACCGGAAGGGCTAGACCGGCCATGTCCAGTGCAGCAGTCACTGGCCACACGTGGCCACTGAAACAAGCAGGCCCTCCACCAGGCTAGTCACATTCCAGGTGCTTCACGGCCACTCATGACCAGAGACGCCCACCCCGGACGGGCCCGCACAGATGCCGAAACACTGTGCCGCAGAGGGGGCCCCACGGACAGCGCTCCGTGGTCAGAGCGTGCGGCCCACGTCCTGGACACAAAGCACTGCCTTGAAGGAGGCATACGTACATTTAAATGTTTTTAGGGAATAAAATAGTAAATACAAGAATAAAATGAATGATATGTAGAGTAAGTGCTAAAAGAACGTTAGCTGCAGAGGCCAGAGACGCCTCCCTGGGGAGCAAAGTCCAAGCAGGGCCTTCTGGAGTCTCTTCGGGTTCTCGTCAGGACCTCACGTCTAAGTTTAATCCCAGGCTGGGGCTGGCTGGAATTCGTGACAAAGCCCCAGGGCGCCAATGCCCAGGCCACATCGGGGTCACAGTAGGACTCTGTGCTGGGCTCCTCCAAGCAGTGACCTCATATGGAAGGGGTGTGTGATGAAGGACATGCCCAGCTCCTGACCCCATGGCCTTTGCACATGCTCTTCCTGAGGACTCTGCCTTCCCCACCTGCCCCAACAGCTGCAGTCTCAGTAAAGCTCACCCTCTCCAGTCCCAGCACGACTGCCCCTTCCTCCTGGAACCCTCACAAGCCCTCCGGATCCCTTACAAGGCAGCTGTTGGGCTCCCGCCCACTTTCCCCCACTGTGATTTTAAGGTTGGCCGTCTGAGTAGGTGTTTCCTATCTCCCCCAGGTTCATTTCTTTGTGTTCACTGTCCACCGGCACAGGATAGACAGCACAGGCTCTCAGAAGGAAGGAAGGAAGAGTGGAGGGAGGAAGGGAGGAAGGGTGGAAGGAAGGAAGGGAGGAAGGAAGGAAGGGTGGAAGGGAGGAAGGAAGGAAGGGAGGGAGGAAGGGTGGAAGGGTGGAAGGAAGGGAGGAAGGGTGGAAGGAAGGAAGGAAGGAAGGGTGGA
>NC_058414.1:104843628-104852111 GCF_002201575.2 Neomonachus schauinslandi | reverse complement strand
GGGTGGAAGGGAGGAAGGGTGGAAGGAAGGAAGGGAGGGAGGAAGGAAGGAAGGAAGGGAGGAAGGAAGGGTGGAAGGGAGGAAGGAAGGAAGGGAGGAAAGGTGGAAGGAAGGAAGGAGGGAGGGGCTCAGGGTAAATGGACTCCAGGATTCCCCCACTAATCCCCTCAGGCTTGCACACCCAGAGACACAGCGACTGGATGCCTTACTTATATTGCACGTGTCCTGCTGGGAGAGGTGGACCCTTCCTAGATGGCCTCCCCCTGCAATCTGAACTGACTCTGCATTATCTTCATCTGGCAGAGGCACGTGCCGGGGAAGAAGGGACGGGAAGGGGTGGGGGGCGAGGTGCTCTGTGAGGAGAGAGCAGAGGCACGGCCCGGACCTCAAGGGCCCCTCGTCACGGTTTTCCCGCAACCAGCACAAAGCAGCAGGTGGGGTCCTGTTTGCCCTTTGCAGAAAGAGGGCGAGGAGCCCGCAAGAGCCCAGATGGGAACCCGGACAGCCTAGGCCGAGCTGCCCGGCTCCCGAAGCGGAGGAGCCGAGGGGCTGATACTAGGCCAGAGCACAGGGCCAGGCCCAGAAAGGAGGTCGTCCCTGTGGCGTGCGAGCCCGTCGGGTCATGCTGCCCCACGGGCACTTGGGAGCTCGGGCACGGGGCCGGTGTGGAGCCTGGCTGGCAGGTGCGCTGGCTGGTCGGTGTGCTTGGCCATGGGGGGAAAGAGCAGAGACAAGATGAGAAAGCACAATCTCCGGGCACAAACGTCTGCATCAACACGAGGAGACCCTTACCGGAGCAAGCTGATCTGACCCATACATTATTTTTTTTTTTAAAGATTTTATTTATTTATTTGAGAGAGAGAATGAGAGAGAGAGCACATGAGAGGGGGGAGGGTCAGAGGGAGAAGCAGACTCCCTGCCGAGCAGGGAGCCCGATGCGGGACTCGATCCCGGGACTCCAGGATCATGACCTGAGCCGAAGGCAGTCGCTTAACCAACTGAGCCACCCAGGCGCCCTGACCCATACGTTATTCTCAACCATAGTTTTGAAGGGTAGTCTACACCTTACAAGTTCGTTTTCCCTGAACCTGGGTACATGCCGGAGAAGTTGGGTTTTGCTGGGTGGCTTTTCCTCTGTGTGTCGGGTGTGAGCATGTTAAGTCTGTCCTTGCGTCGGGCAGTGACACCGTGTGCGCAGGGGTGAGCGAGCCCCGAGCCGGGAGCCCACGGGCCGCTGCTACCTTCAGGGGCTGAGCCACCTGTGAGCCGTCGGCACAGGCTTATTGGGGCCTGGGAAGCATGTGGGAGCTCTCGTCCTGAAACTCTGGAGTTGCTGCCCTGCGGGAATCAGGGATCATGACTCCAAATGTTGGGGTGTGCTTAATAAATGCTGATTGAATTGAGACGGGCATTTTTATCTCCCAAATGTGGCCAGACTGGCGAAATTAATCCCTGGGTGATGGGTAGACCTTGGGAGAGGCTGATGAGGATAAAGTAGGATAGAAAGCGTGGAATTACTGCTCAGCGTTCTTAAGTTGGGACGTTAGAAACGAACGGTTGTTCGTTTTAAGGATGAGGCATCTGGTGTGTGCAGGGAGGTGAAGCCCTTGGTCCAGAGACTTCTCAGTGTCAGGGCAGGTCTGCACGCCCCCTCAGGACTTCCCTCACACTCCCCTCCAGGGATGTGGTGCTGGTTTTCTGTCAGCTTGTTTGTGTTTTGTCAATTTTAAGGATAGAAATATTAGGAAGCTTCACTGTGCTTCTTACTGAAACAAATTGGGGAGGAAACAATGATAGGTTGTAATTGCACCCAATAAAGCTAGCTGAAATAGCTCAGAGCGGGCATCTGCCCTTAAGCTGTGTAATTATTTTTCTCTCTAGAAGCAGAAGATTATTGGTGGCCTGTAGCAGAGCATTGCTGTGTTGGAAATATTTAAAGAGGCTGAAAACAGCGTTGATATATTTGGTCTGTTCTGCTGGTTTCAAAGAAATACCCAACACACTGTTCAGTAATCTTGTGAGCCCAACAATAAATTATTCAGGTCACCATCTCATGTACACGGCAGCATACACGTGACCGCGGGGCAGTAAGATCACATCCGTGCATATGGGGACACGTGACATGTGCTCATCGTTGAGTCCTGGCATGGTGGTCCGGGATGGTCACCAAGCCTGCCTTGCTGGACTTCTCCCTCTGGCCATGGGGATTCGGGGGCTGTTCCCCTGGCCACAGCCCCTTCTGCTCACTGCTGCATCCCTCAGCCCTGCAGTCTCCAGTCGGCCGTGGGAGCCCCTGCAGCCCTGCTGCGAGGAACTGAAACAGAGGCAGGAGGTTGTGGGAGAAGACAGCCCTCCTGCCTGGGAGCCTTCGGGTTCCTGGGCCGGACAGATGATTAAAATGGTATCTTTCCTGCACCTTTTCGGGGAGCCTTCGGAGGTTTCCTGCTGTGCTTTTCTTCCAAAGCTCCCTGGTCCTGGGTGGGTACATCGTGGAAATTACCTCTCTGAAAGGAAGGAAAAGCTGACACCCACAGTGAGCATGTGTGCTCCTACCCACGCAGGGGTGGGCTTGTAGGTCTTTCTTCCCACAGATGCTGGTCGCTGCTCAGATGCTTTTTGATTTCATCAAGTCATACCACCTAGGAAGCAAGGAACTGTTTTCCTCCACATCCTTGGACTTCCTCTTCACATGGACTCGTACACCGATATGGGAAACCTCCTCTTCAGAGAACGCCGAAGGCAGAGGCCCAACGACTGAGCCCCCCAGGCACCCCTCACAGCTGTTTTTAAGGCCTAACCACCAGAAGCACCCAGGCCTACCGAGGACCGGGAGCTAGCGATGCGATGTGCGTGGACCAGTATCGGGGTGCTCCACCCAGGAGCTCGCGTCCTCCCGCGGCAGGGGCGCAGGTCCGCCCGTCGGCCACCCACTGTCCGTCTGGTGCCTGTGAGCACGGCTGACACCGCTGTGCTCGTCACGGAGAGCTGTTCTTCACCCAGGCCCGGAGGACGAGGTTCACTGAGAAATTCAGATTAACTCTCATTGTTGCTAAGAAAGTGATGTTCACTGTCAAAGAGGGGACATGGAGTGGGTCTGCAGCTGACAACTCGGTAAAGATGGTGTTTCCAGGCTTAGGAGGAACGAGGCGGTAGGGGTGGGGTGGGTGGGGAGGCTAGAGCAGCTCTGCCAGCGGGAGCTCGGGACAGTGCAGCGCCCCAGGGGTGAGCTGAGACCACCCCGGGCCACTGCCCCGCCCTGCCCTGCTGTCCCCCACTTGTTGGCCTCGGCCTCCCCATGTCCAGGAAACCACGAAAGACTGGGATGGCAGTGTGCCTAGTAAGCTGCTCTCCACCGGCCCCATGGGGTGCCCCGGGGTGCGCTGGCGCCCGCCGACCCCTGTCCAGCTCGTTCTGTGACCTGCCCCCCAGCCAGCTCCCCACACGGCGGCCCCTGCAAAGCTGCACCCACTTACCACTGTGTCCTGCTCCCCTCAGACCACGGCAGCGCTGGGCGGGGCAGAGCTGTGCAAATAACCGCAGGGAGGCCGTGCCCAGGACCGGCTCCTGCAGTGGCCCCTCCTCCACCCGCCCCTGCCTCCGGCTCCTGCAGTGGGCCCTCCTCCATCTGCCCCTGCCTCTGGCTCGCTGAGCCTCACCCCTATTAAACCACTTCCGAAAACATGAAACTACCCTGTGCTAAATTTGTCCCGCTAACTACTGAATTCAGCTCTTTTAGAAGGTTCAGTCTGTTAGCAGAAAGCACCGCCATCATTCTGGCAGAAATTCCGGTTTGGGGGCGTGTGTGTGTGTTGACTGGTATATGAAGGAAATATTTGTAGGATGGAGGGAGGGGTGCCCCTGACTTCTTCAGGCCGCATTGCCCATCCATGGCCTCAGAGCCAAATGCAAGAACCAGATCTGCCTTGAAGGATCACGCCACCCAGCGCAGGATCGCACGCACAGGGCGGGGGGCGCCGTCTTCCTGCACCAGTAAACCCCCCCATTTTGGGGCCCAGGAAATCAAACCAGTTTTTGTAAATAACTTCTTTGGGAAAAAGTCAGCATGCATGTAACTCAGCAGTTCTAGACAGTGAAGGTCTTTGGCCCAAGTCCAGGCAGTTTCTGATCTACGGTGCTCTCCACGTCCCCTCCTGATGCACGCCCTGTGGTGCCGGGGGGGCCACAGACTGTGCCCCAGGACGTTTGGCGGTGGCCCGACCCCTGTTTTTACCGACAGTGGCAGTCAGAAGTTCCCTGAATTAGTACTTTTCCCGGCGTCTGCCTTGGGGAGTTTGTCCGGTGTTTGTCCAGGAGCATCATCGACACAGCGGGGGGACACTGCTCAAGGCCACATTCAGATGGACGGTCCACCGTCGTCTGCTCTGGGGTGTAAGAGCGGCCTGGCTGCCGTGGGAGCAGGGTTGGGCTGGGGGCTGTGCCTTCCTGGGAGCAGGAACTGAAAACTGGTTGGTCTTGGTTTACTTTGCAGGGTCTTTGCAGTTGAGGAGAAAGTCGGGAGGGCCGTCGTCAGACACTCTGTGTGTAACTGAGGCGAAAACAAACCCGGGTCAGGCCTTCCCGGCTGTGTGCTCACACCGGTCACACGCCCGTGGAAGGACCACGGAGAAGGCGGGGCGCCAAGCACGTGTGTGTCTCAATGAGGCACAGCTCGCCCGAGGACCATCCCATGGGTCATTTCAGAGTTGTCACAGACAGCTAGAGCACCACGTGCTCTTTAACTGCAGAGACTTCCCTGACATGAGCTAGAAGTTGTGTGTGCGCGCCCACGCGTTCTCAAAACCACCAGCCACCGTGCTGACCAGGGGTCTGTCGTGTCCTCAGGAGCCTGGAGCCTCTCTGGAAAGAGACAGTAAACCTTCAAACAACAATTAAGCGCATGCTCTGAGTTGGGAGGGGAGGTGAGCCGGAGGCCAGCAGGGGCCCTGGTAGAGGTGGGGACCGGGAAGCCCAGGGGACCCTGAGGACAGGGGCCTCTCACTGTGTGCACAGCTCAGCCGGGGCCGAGACCGGCGAGAATAGGGTCTGGGTGGGCAGCTCCAGAGAAGGATGCCCGGGGCGGAAGGAGCAGAGTGCTGGCGGGGGACGAAGATGGAGGGACCCTAGCCCGGGTGCTAGTCCTTTCCGTCGTTCCCGCACCGTGACCACCATGTGGGCCTCAGTCCCCGCGTCCCTACGGTCGAGGGGCTGGGCCAGCTGGCCTCCCGAGCCTCACGGCCCCGGGTCCCAGGACCCTCGAGCCACCGCAGCTGACCAGCCCCCTCGTTGCGGTTTTGCCTGGGACCTGACGGAAGAGCCTGCAAGCTGCCTACAGTCGAGGGGCTGGGCCAGTGGATGGTGTGCAATCACGGTACCCTTTCCATCCTTCCCTGCAGAGCCAAACCTGAGCCATGTGACCCGGCCCCAGTGGTGTGTGCTGGCCTCTCCAGTTCAGACCCTCAAACTGGTCTCTGACGAGACACCCACGAGGGGTGAGCAGGTTTGAATTCTCTCCAGCGCCGGACCGTGTGCCACGTTTCAGCTCCAAGTACCTCAGGAAGGGGCCGGGGCTTATGGTGCTCCACAGCGGGGTTGGTGAAAGTTGATTCTGAACCGTTCTTGTTCACCTTGTGGGAGGTCTGGCTGGTTCCTCTTGCTCTGGGTACTTGGCCCAATGGCCTCTTGCACACACGTCTCAGGAGTCTGCTTGAGCACGCTGGCTTTGAGGTGTGTGGAAGACCCACCTGCTGCATCGTACACGGAAGGAAAAATTTAAGAGAATAGAAGGATAGGGCCTCGGGGACCACAGTGATGGATCTGAGGGTGATTGAATCTTAAGCACGATGCATATTCCCATCTAACCAAGGGGTCCTATAGCATGACTGCATTTCTCATCTCTAATCACGGCTGCTACGTGTCAGGATCTCTTATTTCTTTCCCATTTTGAGTGACACAGTGTGATATGTCTAATGACAACTAGAACAAATTCTGGTAATGAGGTCACCTTGGGCCTGTATTACTGTGTGAGCGCTGTTTTCCATAGAAATCATCTGTGAAAGCATACCACGTGCGCAGAATAACTTCCTCCTCAGAAGTGTGGGTGTCAACAGGCGGCTTTGTCAGAACTTGCTGGATACAAATTGCGTGCGCTGGCCTCTCCAGTTCAGACCCACAGATGGGTCTCTGACGAGTCAGCTTCTGCTTAATTGCCAGGAAAGTGACTGGTTGTGATTCAGTTATTTAGTTTCCTTTGGCGCAAGCTTCTTATGCAGAATGTGCGTAAATGTGTGGTTTAGAAGTAAATAGGGCCCAGAACACATTCATTTTTTTTTGAAGGGAGTTTCCAGTGGGCACATACTGAGTTTCAGAATTGCAGAAAGGATTATTGTAGGAGAAAGTTTTCGGTGAGGGCTCCTGGAGCAAAGGGAAGAGACACGTGGACATCCCAGTAAGGAGCCGGGCTCAGGAGGGGCTGCAGACGAGGAGCGGGGTCGGAGGTGCCTGGTAGGAGGGATGTGAGGCTGTGTCCCAGCAGAGAGGGGTCCGGGTCTGAGCAGGGGACAGCGGGTCATGCGGGTGGCTGGCTGAGGCGCAGTCCGAGAGCCCCATGTGTGCACCTGGTGCACCTGCCTCATTGTACTGTTAGGAGATCACAAGGAAAAAGATGGGGCCTGCGGGTCGAGATGTGCCCGCAGGAAAACTGAGCTCGTGGAGATGCACCCAGAGGACCTGGCACTGCTGCTGCTGAGGATAGTCAGATGCCCTGGAACTGGTCAGAGGTCAGAAACCCGTAGGGATGTGTTCCTAAAAAGACCATCATCACAGTGCCGGGTCCCTCAGGTGCAGCAAGGGTGTTCTGCACCTGGTCCAGGCCCCTGGTCTGGATGGAGTTGAGGGTGTGGAGGGTGGCCTTGGGCGAGGAGGACTCGGAGGGAGGGGTTGCTCTTTTAGATGAAGCCATCGTTAGGTAGACATTGTCTTCTGAATAACGAGAAGGTAAGATCTGAGATTAAGATACACGGTGCTTATGGCCCTCTCCACAGATAATCACGGTGCCTTTCTTTCTTTGTACTTGGACCCACAAGTGCGTAGGCACAGCTGAGTTCTAATCTCGTAGGGCCCTGCGAGAGTCAGGAACAGTAACTTGGCACCTCGTTAGTGTCCCCACGTCAAGCTGGGAGGCAGCACCAGAAAACCGTGTGCGGCCACATGTCTGCACGGTTTGCACCAGGGCCAAGCCTGCACCTTCTGAGCTCATGAACTTCATTCTGTCCAGTTTCCGTTCCTGACCATGCAGACAGCCCAGCGCCAGCCAGAAGTCACATGAACAACGGTCAGCGACCAGCTCATGTTCTGTCTGGAGGCACACACATTTGTGGGTACATGCATGAACTCACACACGCATGTGCGCACACACACGGTGAACACCCTCCAGACACGTTCAGGCTGGCTGCCTCAAGCCTGCCGTCCTGGGACGGAGGCTTACGCTAGGGCCTGTATTGACCTGAGCAGCTGGAGGCCCTTTGCTGTTTGAAGGTAACTGAATGGGAGAGTAGGTGCATCTTTTAGAATAGTGGTTCCAAACTTCAGCTGCATCAGAAACTTCTGGAGGGTTTGTTAAAATAGCAACTGTAATTCCTTTCCCTGACCTTTAGTGTTCAGTGGGTCTGGGTGGGGCCCCATAATTTACATTTCTCAAAACCCCCAGGTGACACCTGGTCTGGGGGCAACCCATGGAGAACCACTGCTTTACAAAACCCTAAATTGCTTCATTTGATGAGGGGGTTATATTAACTTGAGGTCTTCAAATCATAACTTGTGCCATTCTGAAAGTGCTGTGAATTAATTAACTTGGAAATGGATCACTCGTGACACCCAAAGGCGATTTTAGAGCAAATCTCGCTTTATGTGGTAGATGCAGGTCCTAGTAAGTGAGGAGCCAATAGGGATTTATTGCAGAGTCATTAAGTCATTTGGTATACTGAATGTATTTTTAATTTGGTAAACTGCGTTATTAAAAAAATAAAGAAATGGAACAGCTCCTTGGTTAAGTAAAGTAAAAGGGAAAAACTACTTTTAAAAACAGGAAAGAAATTATTGTTTTAAAAGAATCTATTTTATCTATGGCTGGAGTCAGATTTTTTGGTATGTTTTAAAATTTATGGTCTTGGGGTGTCTGGGTGGCTCAGTTGGTTCAGCATCCGACTCTTGATTTTGGCTCAGGTCATGATCTCTGGGTTGTGAGTTCAAGCCCTGCACTGGGCTCTGCACTGGGCATGGAGTCTGCTTAAAAATAGAGAGATAGATTAGATAGATAGATAGATAGGTAGATAGATAGGTAGATAGATAGATAGATAGATAGATAGATAGGTAGATAGGTAGATAGATAGATAGATAGGTAGATAGATAGATAGATAGGTAGGTAGATAGATAGATAGATAGATAGATAGATAGATAGATAGATAGATAGGTAGATAGATAGATAG
>NC_058414.1:104774168-104843618 GCF_002201575.2 Neomonachus schauinslandi | reverse complement strand
GTAGATAGATAGATAGATAGGTAGATAGATAGATAGATAGATAGATATTTTTAAAAATTTTTAAAGGGCACCCGGGTGTCTTAGTCAGTTGAGCGTCTGCGGTCTCGATCTCACAGTTGTGAGTTCGAGCCCTGCATTGGGCGCTGCACTTTGCATGGAGCTTACTTAAAAAATAAATAAATAAATAATAAAATAAAAGTTATTAGTTGGTTTTAGTAATGTGAGTTTCATCTGTGCTAGAATAGAGTTCTTGACACCATCAGGAGGTTTCCCCATCCTCCACACATTACTCTCTCATGGGGTCCCCCTTGATGCCACCATCTGCCTTTGCCTCTTCTGAATTTGTATGACGACAAGAGATATAGAGATTCTTTTAAACTTTGAGGCCACTCTTGAAGTAAGAGCCTGTTTATCCTCTAGACTTTGGTGTAGGGAAAGCCTTTCTGCACATTACTGATCTAAACTTCTGGTGTCTAAAGACAACACTACAGAAAGGTATGGTGGTAACCTCAGTGCATTTCCGGTGTAAGTGTGGGGGCCTAGAGCCAGAGCTACTCCATCCCTGGTGCTTCGACCTCAACACCTCTTTCTGCCTCTCAGGCTGGCTTCATTTGTGGGAAGGTTTTTTTTTTTTTCTGCATTGTTTGTATAAACTTAGGACCGACACTTCATGCAATTCAGGTCCCCTTGTGGAAAAAGTCTCATCCCTCTGCTTTCAAACCAAAACAAGGGAGGGCCTGGTGTAGAGGAGGAAGATGGGCTCTGTGGGAGTGTGGATGTTGGCTGGCTGCACCCTGGAATCCTCATCAGTGCAGGGGAGACTGTTACCTGTCCCCAGGGTTACTGTAGGCACAGTGCCAGGGTGGTGGTGATGGTGGTGATGATGGTGATGGTAAAAGTGGTGATGATGGTGATGATGGTGATGATAATGGTGATGATGATGATGGTGGTGATGATGGTGATGATGGTGATGATGATGACCTCACTTGGTATGTAAGAGCTGCTCAGTCCTACAAAGCTCTCTGTCCCCTCCACAAAGATCCAAGGTTGTCTCTTTTGGACTTTAAGAAAACTTGACAGCATTTCTAAGATATTTGAAGAATATTTTTCCCTAGAAGTTAGCATAAAAAGAGCAAATGGTTTAAGAACTTTCCTACCCAGAGGCGGAGATATTGGATAACTCTCAATGTCCAGTCCAGCCCATTGGTTTAAGAGTCACAACTGCATAAAATGAATCCCACAGTGTTTCATCTTTTGCAGAAAAATCTCAGTGATGTGATAATAGTCTCACCATTTCCACCACTGCTGAATTTTTACCAGGTTATCAAAATGTGATGGTCATTGAACTTTAATTAAAGTAGGATTATATTACATAGGCTAAGGAGTGCCCAATGATGATCTTCACAGAGCTCTCTGGAAGCTCTTTGCATCCATTAAGGAAACGTACTGCATTAGTTATCTAATGCTATACAATGAGTTACCCCAAACTTGTCAGCTTAAAACAACAGGTGCGTTTGTTGTCTCGCAGCATTTCTGTGGGTCAGAAATCCAAGAGCTGCTCAGTTGGATGGTTCTAGCTCAGAGTTGCTCGTCAGGTTATGGTCAAGCTGCAGGCATAGGCTGATGTCCCACCTGAGGCTTGACTGGGCAGAAGGAGCCACTTCCAAGGTGGTGCCCTCACACAACTGTTGGCCAAAGGCTCAGTTCCTCACCATGTGAGCCTCTCCAGTGGGATCTCCACGACAGGACAGCTGGCTGCCCCAGGAGCAAATGATCTGAGAGAGAAAGAGACTAGTAGGAAGCCATAGGACCTTTTATGACCTAGTCTTTTCCATTTTATTCTATTCTTTGGACATGAGTCATTAAGTCCAGCCCACATCCCAGGAGGAGAATTTGACTCCACCTCTTGATGGGAGCAGTTTTAAGCAATTTGTGGACATCATAAAACCACCACACATACCAATGATAAGGGAACTGAAAAGGTAATATTACTCTGCAGTCAGGCTGTCTGGGTTAAGATGCTAGCTTTTTACATATTAACCAAATAACTTCAGACAGGCTACTTCAGATTCTTCAACTGTAAAATGTGGGTTATATGAGTACCTCTCTCATAGGATTTTAATGAGATAAGTATGATGTAAGAACTTGGAGTAATGACTAGTACATAGTGAACACTCAGCAAAACAGCGTTGCTACTAATACCGTCATCATCATCACTATCTCAACAAGATCATCATTATCATCACCATCCTCACCATCACCATCATCACCATCATCACCATCACCATCACCATCATCATCAGCATCACCATCAGCATCACCATCACATCACCATCATCATCATCACCATCATCATCATCACCATCATCACCATCACCATTATCACCACAATCATCACCATCATCACCACGATCATGATCATCATCATCCCCATCACCACCATCACCATCACCATCATCACCATCATCACCATTATCACCATCACCACCTGACATCATCATCATCACCATCATCACCATCATCACCATCACCATCACCATCATCACCATCATCATCACCATCATCACCATCACCACCATCATCATCACCATCACCTCCATCATCATCATCACCATCAGCAGCAGCATCACCATCACGATCATCATCACCATCATCACCATCATCATCATCACCATCACCACCATCATCACTATCACCATCATCATCACCATCATCACCATTATCATCACCATCATCACCATCATCACCATCATTGCTATATCTGTTGTCATTGCTGCTGCAACCACAACTATACAGAGTTTTTTCAGATGTTTAAAGTTCTGAGGAGTGGTAAATTTTCCAGACAAAACCATGGAAGTAAGGATAATATTTCTGAACTGTACCTTATAGTTAACATGTGTGTCTACTAGGAAAGAGATTCCCAGTAGAAATTCCCACTATTGGGAGACACATCCCCCTGACAACGCGAGTGCCCTGTGGGGCTTAGGAGGGAGTATCCCCAAGCAAGCATCGTCCATAGTCTGACTGTAATAGCACCCTGGGTGCATAAACTTAGGCACATCAGTGTACTTCCCTGACTTTCAGACCCTGTTGTATATAGTAGAGGTAAGGTATCTGGCCTTACAGAGCAGTTGTGGAGATCAGGACGTGGCACAGCGCAGAGCAAGGCACACCTGAGTGTTCTGTCTACAGCGGCCGTGCCACAGGAGATGAGGAAGCACGTCGGTCCTTCAGGGCAATTACTGAACTAGGCTTCAAGAAATCAGGACAGACTTGCTTCACGCCTGGAGGGAGAAATGGGAGGAAAGGACAGAAGAGCCTGTTGTGAAGAAAGAAACAAAAAGCACGTAGTCCCTGAGGCTAACTGGGTGAAAGCTGAAGGAATCTCTCCTGTTTTATAAAGCATCAATCCTTGAAAATAGGTAAGGTGTGATCAGCTTTCACCTTCGAGAAGTTTAGCTCTGGTTTCTATTTTCCTGGTTTTGTGACTTGGAGGGGTTTGTTAAAGATGCCAAAATTAAGACCTTTCTATTATTTTCACAAATGTTGTATCTTTAGGCATGAATGAATGGGCCACCTGGCCAGAAATAGGACATGGTGGTGCTCAAAACTTTCCCGAGATGAAAAGACTCAGAGTTCTGGTGAATGGTTTGCTCAGTGGTCCGTGATTTTTCTTTGCTTGGGAAGTATGGGAAGTCAAGATATATTGATACATGTTGTCTATGAGGAGAGGTTTGGCTCTTGAAAAGGAAGGTCAAGAAAAATGTGATAAATATAACAAGTTTTTGTATCATTATAATACCCGATGTTGTAAACTCAAGGCATACCTGTTCCATCTTGAGCTGTTTGAGCAGCAAGAAGGGAGGTTTTAAAGCCCCTTCCCGTAGAAGGTGTGACTTGGATGGGACAGGGCAAGTCCAGTGCTACCTGAAGCCTTCCCAAGAACCGCCCACCCTGCCCAAGGGCGTCCAGGTGGCCCCTCTCCACCTAATTAGTGGTAGCAGTTGAGATCCACCTGACCTATTGACCTCTATTTTTTTAAAACTTGTTTGGAATTTAATGTTATAGGTTGTTCACATGAAATACCAGGAGTCTGGATGGGATGTTTCACTTACTTACAAAAGTATGGCAAACCCGGGGTATCCTGCCTGCTGCATCTGTCCCCCTTGCCATGCCTGGAGCCTGCCCTCCCTCCCCATCTCAGAGCAGCATCAGGCCTTGCCACCACAGGGAGCTCTAGAGCATAATCAGGTCTTGCGGATGTCCCTGCTAGAGCCTTTCACCACTTCCTGTCCTGAGGTGCAGCCCCCGCCCTGCACCACGATGAGCCCTGCACTTACCTGACCTCACCCCCTGCATCTGCTCATGGACCAGCCACTCAGCTCATCCCCACCTTGGGCTCCGAGCCTGCAGAGCATATCCCAGAGTTGGCTCAGGTGACCTTATCCTCTAGACTGCCAGCCAGAGATCCCTTCAGCAGGCCTTTCCTGGCTTCCAAACCCCAAACAACCTCCTGCCATACACCCCTAGCACATAAACCTCTCTTACTCGATTCAGAGCCCTGTCATGATGTGAAAGTATCCTGTTCAACTTGTTGATCTGCTTGCTTAGGATCAGTATTGCCATAGATAAGAAGCTCTAGCAAGCTCCGTGAGGGCAGGCACTCATCCCTGGGGTCCCCCACTGGGTCCAGTGGCTGGAAGAGCACCTGCCTTCACAGGTTCTGTGGATGTGCTTAAATTACGTACAGTTCATTAATTAGCCCACCGATTGATTAGGTGCAAGGACTATTAATGTGGTTCAGATCCTTACATCTACTTTATTTTCCTTATCTACTAATGGTTTTTGAATAAAACTACTGTATTTGTTACTCTGTTCATAATTATATATGCCTTTGAAATTTGGTGAAATCTGTAACAATTCACAATGTATGTTACCTTTGTTAAAGACCTCTGATTTGATTCAACGAGCTTTTCCTAAACCTGGCTTTGATGATTCCGGGGCTTAAACAAAGGTCTTTCTATGCTCTAATGACTGTAAGATGCTCCCCCCTGTTCACACAGTTTAATCTAAACAAGATAAAATAGGTTTAGATACAATTAAAAGCGAAATATTACTTAGTTTTAGTATTAATTGTATCTTGAACATTTTAATCGTCTGCTCTAAGGAGACTCGGCTCAGCACCTATCTGTTGAGTGCTTGAGCCTCGTGTGTGCAAGCCACCGCCCACTGCTCTGCAAGACCCGGGAGGAGTGAAGTGGTGTGTGGCCTGGGGCCTTAGGGTCTGGTAGGGGCGGGAGTCAGTGCGCCCCGGATGGCGTGGGAGGCAGAACGTGGGCATCCGTGGAGATGCCCACAGAGTGCTGGCGGCAGACCTGGCCTGCCTGACCGTGGCTGTGTGGCGGACCCTGAAGGATAACGTGGCCACTGGAGAGGCCACGTGGCTGGAGTCTGACGGAGGATGCTGAGGACAGGCGCTCCCGGCAGGAAGAATGGAAGGGCAGAGGCAGAGACCGCAGCCCGGCGTGTTTGGGGACAAGAAACGGCCCGTTTCGGGGGAGGCAGGGAGTATAGGAGAGGCCTGTCCTGTGGGAACCCGGGGGCCAGGCCGCGCAGCTCGTGAACAAATGGCAGGCGGGTGGGCAGCCGCGGAGCACTCTTGCTCAGAAGAGTGCTGGGATCGGGGCTCTGCTTGGGGAGGTCTGCGCACAGGCTGAGCTGGTCCCTGGCTGAGGGTCTGTGGGACTGGGGTCGCGTCGGGTGAGTGTCTGTGCGGTGGCCCTGCTTCCCACCCCGCCTCAGATCAGGGAGGACCCCCATGCCTCGGGGTCGTGAGGATCTGGATCACCACCCAGCTCTGCTTCTGGGCCCCTCAGCCAGTGTCAGGCCAGATGCGCCTCATCTGAACTTGGAATGGAATTTGGGGAAGGGGGCGGATGCTTGGAAATTGTGTGTGGACAGCAGTGTAGGCAGAAGGGGAGGCCGTGGACAGACCTTGGGGACAGATGCCAAGGTCAAGGGCTGAGGGTGGGGGGTAAGCGCAGAGAACGTGAGGCGGGCCAGGACCGAAGGGCACCTTCCAGGAAGCTTTCCGGACCCCAGTTCTGTGCACCCTGGGTTTCCTCCATGGATCCGTCTGTCCTGCCTCTTTCCTCCCCCGGAGCCTACGAGTCTGCGAGGGGGTGAATACCTACAAGGGAACAAAGGAACGAATGAAGTGGGGGCCCTGCCCTGCTGGGAGGCAGTCTGGGGCCAGCTCCTCTGCCGCCTGGACACTCCCAGTCTCTGCCCTCCCAGGTGCTCACCTGTTCTCCACCCGCCAGATGCCGCCCCAGTCCCTGACCCACCGAGGTCTGAGGCCTTCCTCAAATAAGCCAAGTCTGAGGGCGGATCCGGAGACGTCCACACTGAGCATGGAAGGGCGTCCCTCTGGTGGTGCAGGGTCAAAGCCGCACGCTGCCCGCGAGACCCTGCGCTCCTCTCTGCTCATGGAGGGCTTCGTCGTCACTGCTTCCCTCCGTCTCCGTCTTCTCAAAACAGACCCCGCAGCTCCCACAGAACCATCAGAGCTGTGCCACCGAGGCTTGCCCCTCCAAAGCTGTCTTAGGGAATTCCACGCCGATCCGAAGCCCACTGTCTGAAATGCTGGCCTGCTCTGTGTGAGTCGAGGAGAATGCCCCATGGGAGGGCCTTCTTGATCGGAACCCTGGCGCTGGGCTCCATGTCAGTCCGCGGAGCTGCCCGCCAGGGTGAAGACTGGTGGTCAGACGTCTCCCTGCACGTGCGCCATCCAGTGTTACCTGCGGAGAAGCTGGCCGGTGCCTCTCCGTGTGGCTCCCAAGTGAACCCTCCGAAATGCACCTGCAGCAGGATCACAACATCCAGACGCCATTGTCTTCCCAAAACAGATTATTTTATCTTTGTTTCTTTCTTTGTTAGTTTACATTGCCATTAAAAAAAAAAAACAACTACATACAGATTTTTAAAATCTGACAATACTTTATGTCATCTTACAAATTTGCACCTTGCCCATAGCCCGAGAACTGGGCATTTGGCATCCAAGGCAAACACCCCAAGTCATGGTCCCGGGCGCTGCCTCCCCATCATCTGCTGCCACAAACCGTCGGTCCTTACAGAACAGACCACACCCAGCAGCTGCTGAGTCTCCGACGTGGACCAGCTCGTGTGGCCCCATGCAAGTCTTCTCTGTAAAGCTTCTGATTATTTTGTAAAGTTACTCTAAAGGATTATGTGCATAAATATTGAAAATGGATTTCCCTCTAATTAGGAAAATGACATAAGGAGTCTGGAGACACGTCCAATTTTCACGTGTTAAATGAGTGTCTCCTCCTGGTGTTGCAGCTCTCTCCACTCTTCCCCCCCCCGCCAAATGCTGTTTGTTGTTTCACACGTGGAAGGTTTCTGTGACTCTCTATATTCATCCTTTAAAACGGGACTGTCTTCCTTGGAGCTGCCCCCCCCCCGCCCCGTGCCCAAAAGCAGCGGTGGGTGTGGGCGTTCTCCCCCACGTCCCCCACCTCCCCCGCCCCGGGGCCTGGAGGCCTGCAGGCCTGGGTGCAGCCCCGCTCTGCTGCCCGCGGCGAGCACCCTGGCTCTGATCAGCGTGCGTGTGGCACCGCCCCCGTGGTGGTTACCCTGCCCTCCTGCTGTGGAACCCCCGTGGTTCCTCCCCAAAGGGACCACAACCATCTTCTGTTGTTTGGATGGTGTCAGTGTTCTCTTGTCCCGGGCATTTGTCCATCAGCAATTTAATGCATCGCCCGTGTGCTCCAGCATCAGCCTCTAAGATCAGAGGCATTAGTCGCTGCATTCCAGGTGTCTCTGCACGCGCCTGTCATCCCTCGGAAGATGCGCGTCTGAACCGGCAGAGGACAAAATAGCACGATTGACGTGACTTTTGCCACGATTTTTGTCAAGACTTCGGCATGCCATTTGCTGCAGAACCTGTTCTAATGAATGCCTTTTACCCTCGCAAGCTGTGCAGTCTTGCCAAACACTTCCTTTTCTCCCACCTTGATATCCAAATGCCAATCATCGGGAAGAAAATCATGCTACTGAATGAGGTAGCATGCAATTTACCCTCTAGAAATTGAACATTTACCTTAAGTGGTAAAAAAAGGTGTTTTCTATACCTTGATAGAAGTTTGCATATAAATCTCTGCCTTCCTATTTCTAAATTCATGTATACGGAGTGTGTATCTTTGCGATTTATCCTTTTATTTCACTAGAGTGTTTAACACACATTTTAAAATTGCTTTTGTACATACGCAGTTAATAAGTTAAAGTACAGAGAGAGGTATTTTCGGTTCACACCTTCCCTGGGGAGCTCCTTTCCTCTCCAGTTCAAGAGGCAGCTCTCGGAGCTGCCGGCAGCAGGGGCCGCCTCTTCCCCAAGGCTTTCATTACTGCATTCCAATAAAGTGTTGTTTTTTTCCTTTCCCACCTTTTTTCTTTATTGGCTTGGGATTTGTGTCTTAATCAAAGTGTGCAAGAAATGCACTTAATCGTCAGACACGGTGGCACTCTTACGTGGCGCTCCAGTTAATTAATGCAGAAAGTTGCAGAAGAACGCGTGATTTTCCATTTACATCGAATGAGTTTGCTGTGATTAATGTTATCATAGGAAATACCAAAGGAATTAATAATGATTAGGCCATTATTTCCAAGTGGTGCTGAAGACTCAGAGATCTTTACTCGTTACAAGAGCTTTAAGAAAATCCACCAACGTTGGTTTCTCTGCTCTGATGGGTTGAACATGGTGGCCTGAGTGCAGTGGGTCCCTAGACTCGCCAAGTGACGTTCGATTTCCAATCCACTTTTCTTTCAGAGGTTTTCAAATTTGGGTTCGTGATGGGTTAAAAAACTTTTTTCAATCTTTTTTTTTTTTCCCGAGGGATTAATGCTTCAAGACTTCATTTACTCATTCCAAAAAATAAGTACAAATACACATATGTATTATGTACAAGGCCTTTTTTATGTATTCGAGGGTGAGACCAAAGATGAACAGAGTGTGGCCCCTTTCCTTGAGGAACCGGGCAAGGGAGCACCCGCAGTCAGGTGTTCCTAAAGCTGTAATGGAGACGCGCGGGGGCATGGCAGGCCCGGAGCTGGAGTGGGACTGTCTCAGCGGGCTTCACGGGGCGTGCTGTTTCAGCTGCCTCCGGAAGTGAGGAGTTGGCCAGACGGACGAGAGCTGAAGGAGGTGTGTAGCTGAATGCGTCAGGGACAGGGTGACTTGGAGCGTGTCTGCCGCACAAGGACGGCCGTGACCAGGAAGAGCCCACCAGAGAGCCCCAGGGACGGAGAGGGCTCCGAGCGGTGGAGGCGGCTGTGAGCTCCTTTCCTTGTGGTGGAAGCATCAGTGCTGGTGCAGGGGGCGTGGACACCGCACACTGTCTGCGCGGCTTCTCCCCTCACAGCCACCCTGCAGACACCGTGGACCCCCCGTTTGCCGGGATCACCGAAGAAGGACCCGGTGCTGTTCAGCTGTTGTCCTGGTGACACCTTCCTGAATTGGACTCTGGAACCGGGTCAGTTGAAAAGGGAAAAGGAAGCCCGCCCTCCGCGTAATGGCCCTCCAGACGTTTGGTTTGATGGGTTCCTGGCCCTTCAGGCCTGTTGAGAGCAACACAAGGTTGACACAGTTGGAGATGGTCGGCCTCTGTTTTCTTGCATCAGCTGCTGTCCCGACGTTCATGGGGCTTTGCTCCTTTCTTGGATGGGAGTTGAGACCCGCACTTTTTCTGCCCCTGCATTTGTCACTCTGGGCCATTGTGGTTTCCTCGTCCTTGTGAGCAGAGGGCCTGGAGCCCAGTGGGTCTGCCTGATGAAAGGACTCAAGCGAGCGTTTGCACGGCCTGTTGCCCCCGCTCCAGTCTTCCCAAGTGCGTGCACCTAGCTCTGGGAGGTGGCATGGGGCCTTGAAACTGCCCTCCAACCATGATTGCCCGTAGCCTGGCCGCCCATGTTCTCAGCTGAGCTGGGCGGGCCTTCGCCCCATGGAAGACTAATCCGTGTCATTCCTGTGCCGTCCTGGGTCAGGCCTGTCCCCGCCCTGCAGCTGCAGTTCACCTCCTCGTGCCCGCACGGCTGGGGCAGCCCGGGGGCCTTGTGACCCTGCAGTGCGGCTTCTCCCCCAGCCCATCCCCCACAGCCTTCTCCTCTCTCCCTGGGGAGCTCAGGGCTCCCCCGGTGTCCACGGGGACTCTCCAGGTCTGTCCCTCCAGGCCTCCCCACGACCACAACCTCCAGACCTGTACGGATATGTCTATTTGGATTCCTCCCTCCCAGATGCAGCCCCGTTTGCCTGCTGCCCAGGTACCCATTTCCATCAGCGACCGGAGCCCCAGGTCAACCCTCCCTTCCCTCCGCACCCACGACTCAGACATGCACTCAGCCTCTCTCCAGTCTGGCCCTGCCTCGGTGTTGCCATGGTTACCGCCCGTCCCTGGAGGCCTGCCCCTGCGGCCTGGTGGATGCAGACCTCCCCACACTGGCCTGTCAGCTCTCCTGCCCGCCGTCCAGACCTTTCTGATGGCAGTTTCATCTCAGGATTTAGAAGAGAGGAGGACCCTGTGCACAAACCCCGAAGGTGGGGATTCTGACATGGTGGCCAAGAGAGCGTATTTTTGCCTTTACATGCGGCTTCTCAGGGGGCAGTGCAGGCTTCTAATTTAGCCTGGATCAGAAGCTCAAACGAGCACAGATTTAAGAGGCGATCTTCTGTGACTCGAGGGGCAGACAGGAGTCTTGCTCTGTCTCTGACAGCTTCCTCTGAGCCCATCCCCACAGGGCGACCCCGCAGGGTTCAGTGCATGGAGACTGCCCTTCCGGCTCATCAGAGTTCCCTGGGAGGTGAACTTCTCTCCCACGTGTCCAGATCACAGGGATCCACCTGAGGGTTTCCTCTCACTTTGCTTTTCCTTCTTTACCTGCTCCACTGTGTGTGTGGAAGTAAAGTGCCATCAGGACGTCACCTACAAAAACACAAGACAACCTCTAGCCTACATCATGGGGTCGGCAGAGCTGGCTCCTTGACTTTGCTGGCGCCCCCGGAGAAGCCGAGCGGAGAGCTGGCGTTGCGGGGCCGGAGGGGCTGGCCACCACGTGCGGGGGAAATGGGAAAACAAAGATGGTGGAGGAAGACACCCTTCCTGAAATGGGCAGAGTTATGGGCTCTGCGCGTGCCTGCCCTCAGGTCCCAGGCGTCTTAGACAAGCCTCTGAAAAGTGGGATGTGCTGGTGCCGCTTCCTCATGGGCAGCCCTGAGCCCCAGCAGTCTGTGGAAACCAAGACCTTTCCCCAGTCTGTGCAGCAAACACGCCCGGACTCCCCGTTGCTCACAGTGTCACTTTTCACTGGTTCTGCTGGAAAAGCAGCCGTCGGCGTTCTGGAGCATGGCCGAGACGCCCGCTGGGCGTGCTGGGCAGTAAGTGGAACGAGGGCCATTCAAGGAAGTCCTGGGCTCTCACGAGGGCCGGACCAGACTGCCTCTTCTCGCCGTTGAACTGGATGGAGTGAGGGGGCAGGGGCACCGTGCCCACCAGGGCACGAACGCAGCTGTCCGTCGTCCTGACTCGCAGGGGCCGCCCCCACAGACAGCCCGGGGCGGTGGGCTCTTGACCAGGCATTGGCGGCTTCGTGCAGCCAGCGGCCCCGTGTGCGTCGGCCCGGGGGGGGGGGGGGGGGGGCGCTGGGTCCCACGCCTCTCTCAACAGCCTGTGCGCCGACTGCCCCCCGTGCCGCGAGAGGAAGCGCTGAGGGGAGCAGGCCCGTGATGCGGTCTCCGCTGCTCCCCGGCCCTGCGCCGCGTCCACGCACATCGCATCGCTAGCTGCCGGCCCTCAGTAGGCCTGGGTGCTTCTGGTGGTCAGGCCTTAAAGACAGCTGTGAGGGGCGCCTGCGGGGCTCAGTCGTTGGGCCTCTGCCTTCGGCTCAGGCCGTGGTCCCGGGGCCCTGGGATCGAGCCCCGCGTCGGGCTCCCTGCTCGGCGGGAAGCCTGCTTCTCCCTCTCCCACTCCCCCTGCTTGTGTTCCCTCTCTCGCTGTGTCTCTCTCTGTCAAATAAATAAATAAAATCTTAAGAAAAACAGCTGTGAATGCCCTTTATGGTTATATGTCTATCTTCACTCTCGTTATGGCTCCTGATCACTCATCCCCACGTACACATGTCTTCAGCTGCAGACCAGCCAGTCACTGTTTTCAGTTTCCACCCCCTTACCCGTTTATTTTTCCTGCTTTATCTCGGTTTCCCACACTGTTCTTGGGTGTAGTTAACACGCCGTGAACGACACATACTCAGCTTGCACGGTCTGGTCAGTTTGGGAGCAAGTGAGCACCTTTCTCCACCTCGGGGGCATTTGGCCCCAGCGGGCGAGTGCCCGCAGTGCCTTGGCCAGACCATCAAACCACAGTTTTTCTAAGGTCTAACCAGCAGAAGCAACTAATGCTGCATACAAACCCAAACTCCGTGAATGAGGTATAAGCCACCATGCAGTGGCATCTGCCACACTTCCCTGTCCTACTTGTCGTCATCTGTGTTCAGGGGAGACGCCCGAGGTGCTGGAGGCCCGTGCAGCTTCTGGATAAACGCGGGGAGATGGCAGAGGACACGGCCACGTGACATGGTCATTCCCACTTCAGTGCCACGTGTGTCCATTGTCTTCTGTCTCATGCCTGGCAAAGTGCCCGCCCATGAACGATGTCGCATAGACCACGATATTCAGCTGAACCGTGGGCTGAGTGGGGGTGCTGTGCTGTGGCCCCCGTCCTTGTGGGCAGGGCCAGGAGCCCCAAGCACTCCGTGGCAAGCAGCAGCCCCGCTAACGCGTGCTCCGCTCTATCTGTGGAACCATCTGCTTCGATCAGCTGGTGCCCCCTTAGGCCAGGTGGGCAGCATGAGCCCGCGCCCTTGTCCCCGTCGCCAGAGGCCGTGAGTACGGGACCTTACATGGCAAACAGGACTTGGCAGATATGATTCAGTTAAGGGGCCTGAGAGGGGAGATTGTCCACATGGGCCCAGTGTAATCACAGGGGTCCCTAAAAGTGGAGGAGACGGCAACAGACAGCAGGGGGAGACGTGACCGTGGGAGGAAGACGCAGACGGATGCAGCTTTGCTGACTTTGAACTGAAGAATGGGGCTCGCAGCCCAGGCATGCAGGACGCATCCAGAAGAGGAAGGGCAGGGGATGGGTTCTCCCTGGAGCCTACAGAGGGAAGCCAGTCCTGCGGACGCCTGCAGACACCTGCGGACCAGTGAGTTTGTGTGATTTGTTACAGCGGCCTGGAAGGCCAATACCCATTCAAACCCAGGACTTGTTAGAATTCAGCCCTTTTAAACAGTGATGTTGATGTTGATGTTGAGGAGGAGGAGGGGGACAGAAGCAGGACCTTGTCCCGCCATGGGAAGGCGATAAGCCATGAATAATGGATCTGCCGGGAAGAACGTGCTCTGAGAGTAATCCCTGAAGATGTTAGGGAGGGAGGCAAGTCTTGCTGGTTAGGGGCAGGTCAATGATGTAGCTGGAAGGGCACTACCTTGGGAGCTGGATGCTGTGGGGCGAACTGCCGTCTTCCCGTGACCGTGTGTGAACTGAGCCCCACGTCTGGGTCCCCACGTGTGCGAAGCCACAGGGCTGGTGTCCTCGCTCATGGTTCAGTGAAGGCTGGCTCCCAGGGTTTGCCAAAGTGCTGGGCACACGGGAAGAGTCGGTGGTTCTGCGAGTGTTTGGGGCTTACTGGAGGGACCATAATCTTTCTTTGGAGATGGTTTGGGAAACATACTTTTTACCTTTTTGGTAACTGGGGGGCTTCTGTTGTTGTTGTTGTTGTTGTGTGTGTGTGTGTGTGTGTGTGTGTGTTTAAGAGAGAGAGAGAGAGAGTGCGTGAATGGGGTGGGAGGGCAGAGGGGGAGGGAGAATCTCAAGCAGACTCCACACCCAGCGCAGAGCCTGACGTGGGGCTTGATGCCACGACCCTGAGGTCATCGACCTGAGTGGAAATCAAGAGTCAGATGCTTCACCGACTGAGCCGCCCGTGCGCCCCGGGGTGCGGGGGGGCTGCTGTTCTTAAAGCAACAAGATCTTCAGAAAGTCATAAAAAAGGCAGTATGTTATTTAGGCGTCGGGATGCTGGGTGGGTGTGAGCAGAGATTGGTGGGAATCTGGGAAAGAGGGAGATAGAGAGCCAGGGCCTCTGACTGTGCTGGGCCGCCGGGTAACCGGGGGTGGGGGGAGTTGAGTGTGTGGGGAAGTACCCAGAGCTTTCCGTCAGCGCTGGCGCTGATCCGAATGCTGGCTTCGGCGCTCCAGCTGCGTGACCTTGGGGAAGCCACAGACACCATTTCTTCAGTTCCTCACTGTACCTTTGCCAGCCCACCCGGTCCGAGCCACAGCCGGTGGTGAGGACCACCCTTACTTTATTTACCATCAGGAAAGACAGCGCCCCAACTGCCATACGCTGTCCTGCATCCTCATTTCAGAGATGCTAAGATGTGAAAAGCCGTGTGTCTTGGAACTGATGAAAGGTAGCAATGCCTGTCTCACGTGTGAGGAACAAATGAGTATTTAGCATGAAGGGGGGACGCACAGAAGACCAGCTCTTTCCCACCTCTCTTGTGCAAATCTGCCAGCTCACCCTTTCTAAAATCCCCTCGGTGGATCACTTTCTGGATGTGGCATTTCCTATTAAATGCAAACATGTCACCCGCAAATGGGGTGACCGTGTGCCCCAGGTTGCCCGGGACAGCACTGGCTGCTGCTAAGCGTCCACTCTGAGTTTCCCTCTTTGGAAGGTACATTGTATTGTGGCCCCACTTGCAGAGAACAGAGTGCCAGCAGAGCAAATCTCACACCCGCAGTGTGGCTGGGCTTCGGGCAAGAGGAGGATGGGCACCTGCAGACTACGGTTGTTACCGGGGAGTTGCACTGGGAGCCCCTCGAGGACGAGGGCGAGGTGGGGGCCTGCATGGCTGCAGGTCTGGGCTCATGCTGCACATTTGTGGGGGCTGGTCCGCCCCCGGCACTAGCGGTGTATGACGTCCTGCATGGCCCGCGCCTGCACCCCGCACAGGACCCCGGGAAGGACTGGTCAACCCACTCAACTGGCCATTAGAGTGGAAGCCTTCAAATTTAATCAGTTCAAATCCAAATTGATTAATTCCTCTCAAGCTCAAATTGTCCTCAAGTTTTACCGTCTTGACTAATTCAAGTGACCCTTCTGTTCGTTCTAATGGCAGAGCGTCAGAGTGTTGGGGCCAGAACTGTCTGCATATCTTAATAATCCCCAACCCAGAGGTTCCATCTCTTGCTGCACCTGGGAATTATCTGGGAGGACTTTTTAAATGCTGAGATCCAGGTGCCACCCCCGACTAGTAAGTCAGACTCCAGGCAGGGGAGGCCTGGCTCTGTACCCCTAGAACTGTGCACACAAGAGAAGACCCCTGTCTGTCCGTCCTTACAGATAGGAGGGTGTGGAGGGACCAGGAGGTGGAGCGCAGGCACGGGGGAGCCCGCCCAAGCTCCCAGCATCACTCCCCAGCGCCCCCCACAGCGTGCGGGGTGAACACGGTTGAGTCCCACGGAGACAGTAGGCCGCAGATCATCCCTCAACAGCCTTTACAGGTCAGGAATAAGATCTATCGGGCATCGTCTTTATCTAAAAATAGACATTGTTTTAACTTAACCAGGGCACGTAACATGTGAATAGGGCTTAATAATAGGAATTACGTTTCGCCTGTATAACAGTCACTGCTATTCAGACTGGAACGCAAATGGAAACCTCTTAGTGACCAGAAGCAATACTGATTTGGCATCTTAAATGTGGACTCTCTCTGCTCGTGCTGAGTGAAATGCTTCTGAAGTGTAGGAAGGGTCGACTTGCTTTGGGAATGGGGTGTCAGTCACTGGGACTTCTGCCCCAAGTTGGAACTATTTTCGGTCAAGGTTGCATGGGTGTCGTGGGGATCCTTTACGTCTGTGGAACACATTCTCAGAGAAAACGTTAAGTAATTAAATCTGAGCTAATGGGCTATTTAGCACCTGAACTGATGTCTATAACACATATCCCATGCAATTCTTTTTAAGAACTGAGTCTTAACCACAGCACATTCTCTGCTTAAGGAGAAATTCTTAATTATGCTCTCAATGATGAAAATCCACAGATCACTAGAACACCTATATCTGTCATTAGTTCCAATATTCTCCAGCTTAGCTTTCCCAGATGACAGAATCATCTGGTTCTGCTCTTGTTGGCGGCCCCACTGGACTCCGCGGTGGGAACAGCAACACATTCCCAAGGCTTCAGGCAGTGAGGGTGGGTATTTATTGAGCGACGTGTGCTCAGCGCTGTGCCGAGAGGTTGGTACTTAATTCATCTATCCCAGTGCCTATGACATCATTATGAGTAGCCCCATGACAGGAAACCGCAGAAGGGACAACTCAAATATGTGTCAGAATCACTGGGCTAATAGGGCTGCTTGTCAAGGGCCGAACGCTAATTTGCCCAAGGTCGTTCAAATAGTGGGACATGGGGCCAAGAGTGGTCCTCGGTCAGTGTGACTCCACAGTCCACGCAATATGTGGTCCCCAGACTGGATGGTAGTGAGTTTGCCCGAAGCCAGACCTACAAGGTTAACCCTTGTTAACCCTCCTGGGCTGTGGTTGATATTCCTCTGCTTCCTTCACTTGGAACTTTTCCCATGACGTCTGTTAAAGGACAGGTGTCGGGAGTCATTACCGCTCCAGAGGTTGCCATTTGAAACCCTTCCCAGAGGATTCTTCCTTCCCTCTGTCAACATATACTTATTGAGTGCCTACTATGGGCAGGCGGTGCCGGACTCCAGACACGTAGAGATCAATAAAAACACGTGGTTCTGAATTCAGGGAGCTTAGTCTTGACATATATGAAATGATCCACATACCACATGTTGCCCAAAATGTGAAGTAAACACCCCTGAGCTTCAGTATTTCATCAAGTATGTCCTCTAATTTCAAATAACAAAACTTATTGTTGAAAATAAACCTGCCAGTGACTGAGCTTAAAAATTCTACCATTACTCTGTGCACCCGAGCATTACTGCATTAAAATCAACACCAAAGAACTGGAAATTGGAAGGGAAAATTTCCCTACTCTTATGTGTGTAATTAAAAAAAATTAATTCTAGTATAGTTAGCATACAGTGATGTTAATATGAGGGGTACAGTGTAGTGATTCAGCACGTCTGTGCACCACCCGGTGCTCATCCCCAGCCTGTTTCCCCCGTTCCCCACCCCCCACCCCTCTGGTCACCAGCAGTGTGTTCTCTGGAGTTAAGAGTCTGTTTCTTGGTTTGCCTCTCGCTCTCTTTTTTTCCTTTGTTTGTTTTGTTTCTTACATTCCACATATGAGTGAAATCGTAGGGTATTTGTCTTTCTCTGACTGAATTATTAAATGTGTAAATTTAAATTCAGATCTCATCCTACTTACACCATGATTTGCAGTCACAACCAGAAAACACACAAGTATTTTTGGTTGTTTATGCTAATCCACAAACAAATTTTAAAACATGTTGTTTCTCCCTCAAGTACCAAGAAAAATAGAAGATATTGTGATTTTTTTTTTTAAGTAAATGATCCACTTCTTTCTCCTTAATTTATTTAAACTGCTTAACAAAGTCCTCCTGTTTGTCAGGTGCCCGATGGGGCAGGCTGAAGGTTCTGGAATCCCACCACAGTGTCTGCGCCCACAAGGCACCGAGGGCCTCTTCATCAGGAATGAGGCAAGAGGGCAGAATTACAAGTGGTTTGTACTTGGGGTGACCGTTCCTCACTGTAGTCCATAGTCTATTAACCTGGCAAAGGACAGGGTGTACAGGATGCAGGCTAGCGACCCCTCTGGGTGGAATCCTCCGCCGTCAAGATCTGACCACCCAGTTGACTTAGCCAGAATCGCCCGACCCTCCGTGTCTCTTAGTAATTTGCTACCCATTTGCTCCCTCACTCCGCCCTCAGCTGTAAATCCCCAGCGGTCTTGGCTACATCCAGAGTTTAGCCTGGCCGTCCTCCCCAGATGCAGTGGTCTTGACGACTGTCATAGTAGACCCTACCATTTTTACAGTTGTCACAATAAAATTTTTCTTTCTCAGCAACCATCAACATCATCCATCCCCAGAATTTTTCATCTTGAAAAACTGCAACTCTGTCCCATTCAACACTAGTTCCCCATTCCCCTCCCTCTGGTTCCTGGTACCCACCAGTCCACGGTCTCCTCTGTGGATTTGAGGACTCTAGATCCCCCATATCAGTGTATTTATACTGTAGTTGTCCTTTGGTGTCTGGGCTCTTACACTCAGTATAACGTCCTCAGGGTTCATCCACGTTGCAGCAGGGGTCAGGATCTCCTTTCTTTTTAAGGCTGAAGAGTGTTTCATTGTGTGTATATCACATTTTGTTTATCCACTCATCTATGATGAACACGTGGATTGCTTCCACCACCTGACTGTTGTGAATAAAGCTGCTATGAACATGTGTGTACAAATATCTTTTTGAGTCCATGCTTTCAATTCTTTTGAGTAAATACTCACAAGTACAATTGCTGGATCATATGGCAATGAGTTCAGTTTTGGGGAGGAACTGCCATCCTGTTTTCCACAGTAGCTGCACCATTTTGCATTCTCACCAGCAATGCACAAAGGGTCCAGTTTCTGCACATCTTTGCCAACACTTGTTTTTTTCTGGGTTTTGTGGATTTTTAAAAAAATAATATCTCTCCTGAGGGCTATCTCACTGTGGTTATGATTTGCATTTCCCTAATGACTGCTGATGTTCAGTATTCTTTCATGTGTTTATTGACCATTTGTATATCCTCTTTATAAAAACGTCTGTTCAAACCCTTTACCCATTTTTTGATTGAGGTTTTTTTTTTTTTTTTGGTGGCTATTATTGCATCTGTATGAATATACGTTCTGTGTATCAATCCTTTGTAAGACACGTTATTTGAAAATGTTTTCTCCCAGTGTTGCCTTTTCACTTTCTTGATAATGTTCCTTTATACACAAAAGGTTTTAATTTTGATGAAATCTGATTTACTTATTTATTCTTTTGTTACCTATGGCTTTTGGTGTCCTGTGCAAGGAATCATTGCCAAATCCCATGTCATGAAGCTTTCCTCCTATGTTTTCTTTTAAGAGTTATACTTTTACTTCTTACATTTGGGTGTTTGATCCATTTGGGGTTCATTTTTTAATATGGTGCAAGATACAGGTCCACATTTATTCTTTTATTTGTGGGTATCCAGTTATCCCAGCACCATTTGCTGAAGAGACTGTCCTTTCCCCATTGAGTGGTCTTGGCAGCCTTGTCAAAAGTCATTTGACATATATGTGAGAGTTTATTTCTGAGCTCTATTATAGTCCATTGTTCTCTTTGTCTGTCTTTAGGCCAATACCTCACTGCTTTGATTAATGTTACTTTGTAGTAAGTTTTGAAATCAGTAAGTGAGATTTTCAACTTTGTTCTTCTTTTCCAAGATTATTTTGGATATGCAGGGTCCTTTGAGATTTTATATGAATTTTAGGATGGATTTTTCCTAAGTGGGACACTGCAAAAAGTGAGGGAACTGCAAAAACATCATTGGGAATTTGATAGGGATTGCATTGAATCTGTAGATTGCTTTGGGTGGTATTGACATCTTAACACTACTGAGTGTTACAGTCCATGAACATGGGATGTCTTTCCATTTATTTGGGTCTTCTTTAATTCTTTCAGCAATGTTTTGTAGTTTTCAGTGTACAAGTATTTCACTTCTTTGGCTAAGTTTATTTACTTAAATATTTTATTCTTTTGATGCTATTGTAAATGGAGTTTTCTTAATCTCCTTTTCAAATTGTTCATTGTTAGTGTATAGAAACAGCTCATTTTGCATGTTAATTTTGTATCTTACAAGTTTGCTGAATTCATTCATTGAATTATTATTATTATTTTTATTAAAACTAATAGTCTTTTTGTGGAATTTTTAGGGTTTTTTAGGTATAAGATCATGTCATCTGCAAACAGATAATTTTACTTCTTCTTTTCCAATTCAGATGGCTTTTCTTTCTTTTCTTGCTTAATTTCTCTGGTAAGTACTGCAATATAATGTTGAATAGAAATGGCAAACACAGGCATTCTTGTCTTTTTCCTGACCTCAGAGGAAAAGTTCCCAGTCTTCCCCCATTGAGTATGATGTCTGCTGTGGGTTTTTCTATGTGACCTTTATAATATGTGAAGTGTAGTATGTGGCAATCTCCTTCTCTTCCTAGCTTGTTTAGTTTTTTTTTAATTATGAAAGGTGTTGAATTTGTTGAATGCCTTTTCTGCATTAATTGAAATAATTATGTTGAGTTTTTTTCCCCTCTTCATTTTGTCAAAGTGATGTAGTACACTGATCAACTTTAATATGTTGACCGTCCTTGAATGCCAAGAACAAATCACACTTGGTCATAATGTATAGTTCTTTTAATAAACAGCTGAATTCTGTTTGCTGGTATTTTGTTGAGGGATTTCACATCAGTATTCATAAAGGATACCGATATATAGCTTTCTTTTCTTGTAGTGTCTTTATCTGGCTTTGGTATCAAGACAGTGTTGGCCTCAAGGAATGAGTTAGAAAGTGTTCCCTCCTTTTTAATTTTTTGGAAGAGTTTGGGAAGGATTGATGTTAATTCTGCTTTAAATGTTTGTAGAATTCACTCATGTAACCATCTGATTCAGGGCTTTTTGTTTGTTTGGAGGTTTTTGATGACTGATTCAATCTCCTTGCTAGTTCTATGTCTGTTCAGATTTCCTGTCTCTTCATGATTTAACCTGGGTAGGTTTTGTGTTTCTAGGAATTTGTGCATTTTATCTAGGTTATCCAATTGGCATACACTTGTTCATAGTATTCTCTTATAATACTTATTATTTCTTACCATACTTTTGAAGGTATCAAATATTACTATTTTAAAGTATTACCTAATCAATTTGATTATTTTTCATTGTTTATCTGTGTGCATTATAAATATTTTTGTCTAGAGATTGTTTCATCATAGTCTGATTCCTTTTTCATCCCGTAACTCTACTTCCCTTTAAACCTCTTATCCACTCACTGCCCAGTGTTTAGTTTATGGGATTCATCCATGTGGATTAGTATTCAAGTCGCAGAAGCCAAATGTAAGCATTTCCTGAGCACATGGTTAAGATGCACTGTTATGCTGCGGAGAGTGAGTGGGAATTGGTGTAGGGACACTGCAGATGCTGGGGAGTGCACATCAAATGAGTTTGTGGGATCTAAAGTTCCCTTGCATTGTTCTGGTCTCCGGCACTAGTGATCAATGGGCTCAAAAGTACGAAACCCCTAAGCTGCTTACTAACTCCTCAGCCTCTCGCTCTCTGAGATGGCAGTTTCAAACACACTTGTGTTCTCTGAGTGGCTGTTTGCTTATCTCACTCTTACATCAGGCAGGATATTCCCTGTTATTTTCCATCCCATTTCTTTTTAGGGGACCGTTATTGAAAAATAGAACAAGCTCACATGCAGGTTTTCACAATGGGGTCAATCAGGTGTTCTAGCCAGGATGCATACTTAAATAATCCCTTTGGTTTGTGGCAATTGAAACATTCTTTTTGTGAATTTCTGACATGAATTAGTCACACAAATTAATTCCAACTCACAGGTTCAGGAGCCAAAATAATTCAGGCCCTGTATATAAAAACGTGTCTTCTGGGAAAGTAAGATTTTTACTAAACACTGAAACAATGACCCTGACACTGGGCTGTCAGCCTTTAATCCTCATGGCCACCAACCGGACGGGCACCGGGGGAGGAGGGCTGCCGTGTCCGCACCATGCTGCCGTCCTGGCCCCCGGGCTCAGAGCTGTAGCCCCTCTCACTGCTTGGGTGCGTTACACGCACTTGCTGGCTAGTGACCGGAAACAGGCGGACAGCGCACCGCTGGTTCCCGAGGAGCTGCCGGAACCCTCTCTTCACACACTTGCTCCTTGTGCTTTGGGCGCCTTGCGTTTGTCGGTGTCCGAGGAGAGCTCATGTTCCTCAGGCAGGGACCCAGCCTCTCACAGCAGCCCTGCCTGCCTGAGACCGACAGCGCCAACCCATGTGGAATCCTCCTGGTGGACTCCGTACTGACTTGCCACATGAACGCTGGTGTGGACAGGAGCCGGCCCAGCCCCCCATCTGCGGACGTGCCCGTCCGTCTTTACTAGTCACACGTGTCTGTGAACGCAGTTCTGTTCCCTCTGCTCTGACCTCCCCGATGCCCAGTGCCCTGCACCCAGAGAACCCCCAGAGTGCTCTGAGCTGGAAACCCAGCGGTTCCTCCATTTTTCTCACAGCGCAGCCATCAGTAAAACAAGTCATACAAACACAGGAGGCATGAATTGGTGTTAGAGGCTTGCAAATGGGCCAGGATGACCGAGTGACTGACGTCGTGATCAGAGAACACATTTGTCAATTTGCATGTTTCTTTTATGGTCTCCCGGGTTTCTATGACCCCTGGCTCTCTTTAGAAGTATGCAAAGGCCAATTTAGTTGCTAAAATTTGTGCCAGTTTTTAGACTTTCGCAGAGGCGCTTTCTGGGATTCTGAGCCGTGTGAGCCCCCGGTCAGCCCCCCTGCACAGGGCTGTCGCACTGACCTACCCGTTGTCCCTTGACTTGCTTTCCTGAGTTGTACCCTGCACTTCACACAAAAATGATTAGGAGTTGTCTGAAGAAGGGATGTGATCCCAAGACCATCTTTTCGGCGGCATGGGTGGCCCTGCTGTGTGCTGTGTGGAAGCAGAGGCCAGTGCAGGACTGAGAGTTGCTTTTCTCAAGGGACCTGAGATGGGCCAGTGGTGCTTTCCCGAATTCTGCCTCTAGAGGTTGAAATGGTTCAAACGTGCTGGCAGGGCCTCTGTGTCCACTGATTGGATCTGGACGTAGCTCCCACCAGGAAGGAAGTAAGCCTGCCTTGCATTTCGTAATGGGTGCCTGGTTGCAAGAAATCTCGAGAATCGCAAACACAACTATACTTCTGGCTGTGTACTTAGAATTGCTTTTCCTTACCGAACCACTTGTGATCTGGCATAAATTTAGGACATTTTTGACAAAAGAGGTTGTTCAATCGGCAGTGAAGCAATATGCCTGGATAGAAAATTCTGGAGTTTACTGGTCACACCAGCTCATTTCTAGCTGCATTCATGTGTGTGCAGCTCTTGTGCCCAAGGGTGGCTGCAGTGAATCAGTATTTCTGGAAGAGACCACGGGGGTGGGGGGGCTGTTCATTGAGAAAAGAGACTTACTTACAATGGCATGCCACCTTATCCCGCAGCAGAGTGTGAAGATGAACAGAGAAGCAGGGCTTGGTAAAGCCAAGGAGAATGCCAGAAATTCCCCAAGTTTTATATTTTAACTCTATTGCTGTGATGTATTATTCTTTTACTTTATTTTAAAAGTTAGTTTTGCAGAAATAAATCAAAATAACAACTGAAAAACATATGGGATGTTTGAACACATCATCTGACTTTGTTCCAAAGGTGTCAGAAAGGACTTCAGTGTTTCCCTGCAAGAACTCCCCCGCCCCCCTCGCCCCCCGTGACTGAGAACACCTTTGCTACACGCCCGGGACGGTCACACACCCGCAAGATGGGGTCCTGGGCAGCACCCAGGGCCTGTCCACTCCCCGTCCTCAGGGTTCTTCATTTCTTCCTGTTGACATCACTCCCCGCCCCCATCTAAAGATCCTTGAGGCAATTAAGAATAAAATGTGTAACTTTACTTTTTAGCCCAGACACTGAAACTTGTTCACCGTTGCTGGCACTTCCACTAATATGGCATTTAAAAAAGTAATAATTCTTTGAACTGCCTTCTAAGAGCATTCTCTCGATGAAACTGGTCGCACACGCGTGTGTCTTCAAAGGGTGCACACATCACGGGGGACGGAAGCAGGAGAACATTTACACCAGTGATTTCTTTTTTTTTTTTAAAGATTTTATTTATTTATTTGAGAGAGAGAGAATGAGAGAGAGCAAGCACATGAGAGGGGGGAGGGTCAGAGGGAGAAGCAGACTCCCCGCCGAGCAGGGAGCCCGATGCGGGACTCGATCCCGGGACTCCAGGATCATGACCTGAGCCGAAGGCAGTCACTTAACCAACTGAGCCACCCAGGCACCCACTTACAGTTTTTTATTTTTTTTATTTTTTTAAAGATTTTATTTATTTATTTGAGAGAGTACATGAGGGGGGGAGGGTCAGAGGGAGAAGCAGACTCCCTGCTGAGCAGGGAGCCCAATGCGGGACTCGATCCTGGGACTCCAGGATCATGACCGGAGCCGAAGGCAGTCGCTTAACCAACTGAGCCACCCAGGCGCCCAATGAAACTTTATTTATTATTTTTTTATAAAGATTTTATTTATTATTTGACAGAGAATGAGAGAGAGAGAGAGCACATGAGAGGGGGGAGGGGCAGAGGGAGAAGCAGACCCCCCGCCGAGCAGGGAGCCCGATGCGGGACTCGATCCCGGGACTCCAGGATCATGACCTGAGCCGAAGGCAGTCGCCTAACCAACTGAGCCACCCAGGTGCCCTTTACACCAGCGATTTCTGTTCCAGAGTGCCGGCTTTCCCAGACTTCTCCTGCCTTGCTTTCCTCTGCTGCCCTCAGTAACGTCACGGCCCCGTCCATGCCTCTCTCACCTTTCCCCTCACAGTACATCCTGCTGGGCTGACCCCACTTCTGAACACAGCTGCCCCCAGCCACCGCTGGGTTCCGTACTGCGCTGTGCGTTCCTGACAGCATATCCATGCTGGTGGGCCCTGCAGGATGTGGGGCGCCCTTCTGAGGACCGGGTGTGGCCCAGAAAACAGAACAGAGCCTACAGGTGGAGTGGTCCCAGAAGTGGAGGGACCCAGGAGGACTGTCTTGGTCAGTGGGGGACGGTCCTGGTCAGAGCTGTGCAAACAGAAAGGTCCGTTGCCCCCAGGGGGCACTCAGAGCAATGTCGCAGGAGAGAAGCAAGGTCAGATGGGCAGTACGTGATTCTTCGTCCTCCTCCTTCCAACTTGGGTCTGTGCCCTGTGGACGCAGGGGAGGGTGGGCCAGCCCTGGAATCCAGAGGGGTCCTTGGGACGTCCTCAAGAGTTTACGGGGCAGGGGTGACTGCCGACGTCAGACAGGGACCCAAGGTCATAAACCTGGTGGGTAGAAAGACCCGAAGAGGAACCCAGCTGTACAGAGCTGGGCAGGCCGTTGTGGGGAGGCCAGTCCATTCAAGCAAGGCTCTCGGGCTGGGTTATCCGGACGTGCACGCCCAGTGCTCCTGTCCACATGCTCCCGCCCAGCTTTCCCTGTGGCCTGGATAGCTGGCAGGCTCCAGGCAGAGGGGGTCGCACTCCGCTGCCCTGTCCTCCCTTACCTTTGTATGCAGGGGCCGGTCCCATCCAGCACCATGCAGACCACAGATCCTGCTCACACGCCTGAAGGGGGCAGCTGTGCATGTAATGTCAGGTCTGACGGCACTGTCAACACAGGACACGCAAGTGACTCCACCCAGAAAGAAAATACGTGTTTTCAGAGCATGCAGGGACCTGGCTTTGAGGATCCTCTTTCATGAATGGGAAGTCATAGCTTCTTGCCCGTAATTTATTTCCATGTTAGTCTCCGCGTCTCTCCCTCCCCTCCCCTCGTCTCTCTGGCTCTGTCCCTCTCCCACACATGCCCTCCAGGGCCCTCCTGCATCCAGTACACGGTCACCCTCTCGCACGTTTGCTTGCCAGGCCGTCAGCCTCAGAATGCGTGTGCCAGGATCCGCTGTGGGTGCAGAGTGAGGTCTGGGTGGCAGACTTCCCCGGAAGGAGCTTCGTGGACAGGCTTCTGCTGGCGCTGTGTGGAGCCTGCCTTGACTCCCTGCCCAGGCTTTGGTTTTTGTTTTGCGGTGTGACCCTCGCCTTGTTGCAAGGCGTGCTGAGGCTGACGGAGAATGAGGATCGCAGGCATATGGCAGCTGGCACTCGAGCTTTGAAGAAATATGGCAGCAAATCACAAAACGAAACCCAATCTGGAAAATGTAAAACAGGGCATCTGGAGAAACATAATCAGCCCCATAGATACTCTGGATGAAAGCAGCGATGGGAAAGTGAGCTAGCCAAATATTTATCAGCAAGTTGGTTGTGAGGATATGGCAGTGAATCCAGCCAACACCTCGTGAGCGCTGTGTGCTGTTAGCTTCCTCTGCTGGACTCGGGTTCCACCTGGAAGTGGAAGACAAGCCTGGGAATCAGAGAGAATTCAGGGGAGATCAGAGACGGGAAAGATAGTGGGATAGGAGAGCTTGCAGAAGGCAAACCTGAGACCCAGTCTCCTCGAGCAGGATGCCCGAGCTCGGCTGCACATCGTGGACAGCATCTGAAGCCATCCAGCACAGCAGACTCAAGCCTACGGGAATGCTCTCTGATTAAACAAGAGTCATCTAACAATAAAATATTTCTGTCTTAATCCTCATTGAGATGGTGTTAAAGTGCATCTGTCTGTTTCCCGGCATTAGAAGGAGGTCATGTGACCGTCATTAAGCAGAGTGGAATCCTTATTTATGACGTGCCGTGCTGGGCCTTGCCTGTCATCGTAAGCATGGCACTTAGGGTTCCCCAGCACGGGGCTGGAGGAAACACGCACTAACCCCAGGATGGAGCCTGTGGGTTTTGTTTGCTGATTTCACAGGTCCTCAGTAACACTTAATTGTGCCGTTTCCTCTTTGTACCAGAGCGATTCTTTGCAAGGAGTGAAATTCTCATTTCCTGAACGTTTTCAAAAAAAGGGTTTACAGCAATAGTTTCAGACAACAGGCCCTGCCTGAACTGTGTGTTTCGTCCCTGGATTAAAGAGTGAGTTTGGAATGTGGGGCTGGCCGGCCCGGGGGTCAGGACCCTTCTGTTACCCACATGTGCCCACAAGCAGGATCGGGATGTGCGCCAGAACCCAAGACCCAGCTGCACTGGGCGAAGCAAGTCAGCGCGGTCAGGCATCCGGGAATACTCCTCATGGAGAACGAGCAGACTAATACAGAGAGGACGGAGGGGACACTTTTCTTTTTATATTTTATTTTATTGTTAATAAATGGGGAGCCCCTCCGTCAGCAGGAAATGGTAACAGGGACACAGAGGGGCCACCTCGGTGACGTTGGTAAACAGTTGCTGCACCTGGACCTCAAGAGTCTCTGCTCCCCTCATCGGGCTCCGTGCTCCGCGGGGAGCCTCCTTCTCCCTCTGCCTCCCTCCTGCTCTCTCGCTCACACTCACTCTCTCTGTCAAATAAATAAATAAAATATTTTTAAAAATATTTTAAAAACGAATAACAAAAGCAGACAGGGATATCAGAGAAGTGGGAGGTCACAGACTGAAAGTATCGCTAAATCCCGCCGAACGTAACCAAACGTGAATGTGAGCGTTTAGGGCAGAGAGAGGGCCTGCCGTGGAGCCTGCCGCACAGCACGCTATGCGTGCGCCCTGCAGAAATGCCCGGGGTCCAGGCGTCCCCCGGGTTTGAAGGTCGTGGGCTGGGACAGTGGAACCCCTTCCCCAGGGGCTTAACGTCCCCGGGAGGAAGGCAAACCGACAGCGGTAATGCAATGAGGAAATCACCCCACTGATGTACACAGGGTGTAGCGTTAAATAGTTAATCTGTGGAAACAAACTTTAAAGTTTTATTGTAGTTTTTTTTCGCTAAAATATAAAAAATTGGGGTCCACACACTAGAGAATCAGGAATGGTTCTAGCTCAATTTTTAAAACTTCCTTTCCAATTTAAACTTGGTGAGGAAGCTGAAAGCAGCTGGCGAGGCTTGAACGAGTCTGCATCGTAATGGCGTCGTTAGGAGACCCCAGCCCCCTGGAGTCCGGGAGGCTGGCCGCTGCTGGGGAAGGCGTCTGGAAACATCCTTGTTCAGGGGGTCGTGGACTTCAGGGGGCCAAGGGGTGGGAGCTTCTGGTCCAGCGGGCGGCAGACGTGCAAGCAGCTGTGCTTTGTGTTTAAGGGTTCTGATGGACTGTGGGCTCCGAGGAGGGAGTGGTCCACATCGCCTCTGCAGGGGTGCAGAGGGCCCGGAGAGGTGACCCTGACCCTCGGGGGTCAGAAGTGCGTGTCCCAGCCCCTTGTCTCACAGCCAGGCCGCTGCCGCCGCCCCCCACCCCGGGGTTGCTCAAGACTGACCGGTGGGGGAACAGTCCGGGGAGCTTGTGTTTCTCCCCACAGCAGCTGAACACAGCCAGGGCTGAGAAGCTGCGGGCAGCGGAAGGTCCGACGGGCCTTTGTGGGCGCGGCAAGAGGACGGGTCCATATCAGAAAGACCAGGTTGGGCATGTCAGTGGAAGGGGGTGGAAAGCAGAGACTTCAAACGAAACAATAAAGCAAAGGTAGGGTGTCTCGGTGACGGGCAGAGGCTGGGACGATGGCAGGACGGTGCCAGGGGTCACGAGGGCTTGGGAAAGTGGGGGTGTGGGCATGGGGACTGGCAGTCTCTCATCAGATGGCGCGTTCTAGCCCAGTGCCAGAAGGAGACCCTGTCCGTGCTCCGCATCCAGAGGACCCTGACCTCCCCCTGTCCCAGTGCAGGACCCATAGGACTTAGTGACTTTAAGAAAGACTGCAAGGTCCCCCAAACCATAAACCCAAATATCTCCTCATTTTCTTGAAACTTCCAGAAATCCTTTGAGCAGAGAACAAAACCTTCCACTCCTCAGCAGAAGATGAAAGTCTTGGAGCACAAATGCCTCCTTGAAGCCTTGCTTGACTGACAGTCATTGTCCCCGGAGGGTCGTCACTCGATGGGAGGGGCCCAGCTCTGCCGGCGCCTGAATCCTGGCCGAGAAGCCACCCAGGGAAGAGAACACAGGAGGTTGGGGACATGTGGGTTTGGGGGTGGGCCCCCCACGCGCCCCCACTCTGTCACTCTGGGGAGGCCCACTCGGGCCGTTGTAGATGCTGTTCCAGATGCACGCTGCCCAGAGGCCGCGAGCCGCCGAGCCATGTAGGGCCGTTTTGTTCAGGCCAGCTCTGTGATAGCGGAGCTTCCTTCCCAGTGGGCTTGCTTGCTCGGGCACCCCGGCAAGCACAGATGGGGTTTGACCCCACATTTTTATAGGACATTGTCCACCACCTGTGGGAAACAAACCCGGGCCCCTGATCAGACACCTGAGCTTCGGGATACGTGGGTTCATTCATGTGGCTGGCCGGCCCACACTCACCGTGACCGTGTGCGTGTGCGCTGTTGACCGGAGGGAAAGGGTCCTCACCACGTGGCCGGTGAGCAGGGTTTCTTCAGCTGGGTTCACACCATATCCAGCCCACGGCACAGACCGTGGCGTAGTTGTCTCGGCGTTCCATTTCTGCCATATTTTATACTTGGCAGGTGAAATGCAACCCTTGGTTGATGGCGTTTTAAGAAGACTCTGATTTTCCAGCAACACTGGAAATTCACTTAGATGCAGTGTGTCCTCGCGCCCCCCTTCTGCCTCTCTGCCACTCCTCCCAGGACACGGGGCCCCCCGAGTGCCCTCAGAACGCCCATTGAAGGAGCCCCCCCAGGCCTGTCCTGCTCAGGGAGAGGAGCCGTCACTCCAGACCCTCCCCCCCTCATCCGTCCATCCCACCCAGCACCCAAGGCACGCTCTTCTGTTTTCGGACCTGAAGTGAGGGTGCCCCTGGGACCAGTGATATTCATATAGGGCTCTGCTTGTCCTGTAATCGCTTTATAACCTTGAGGTTTGAGTCAGAGATCATCCAAAAAGCACACACAGCACATCTGATGTGATGACCACTTCTTCCTTGAGCTCTGGATGGAGTTGTTGCAATATCCCCCCCAGAAATGGGGGCTCCCACCTGGGATCACAGGGCTTCTAAGCCCGGCCAAGGCCTGACCCCGGTGATGCCCTGGGAGGCCAGGGCTTGAGATGCTTCGTAGATGGCTTTCTTCACCAAGCTACCCCTCAAGCTGGGCCAGGTGGGCAGGGCCACTCTCCCTGGATGTGGGGGAGCATCAAGTCCCCGTCCACGGCCCCGTGGCTTCTGGTTTACTTGTGAGGTAACACGGTTAGGCCCTCTTCTTAGGACGAGCCTGTATCCTCAGCCTCCCCTCCCTGACTCATTCGTCTCTCCCCATCTGGCTCTTTGTTCCCTTGGTCACTGTCCCTCTCACCTTCTGTCTCTCCATCCCGTGCGACCTGGAGTTCAACCAGCTGCTGAGCCTTGAGTGCCGGAGCTGGTGCAGGTCCCTCTGGCACTGTGACCGAGCTTCCCATGTCTGCTCTCGGGTGCAACACCAAACACTGAGGGGAATGCAGGCCCGCTCTAGGAGGTCACAGGAAACCATGGTCCTCAGCTGCAGCTCAATTAGATACCGTCCCAGGAGACAGACCTGCCCACATCCTCATGCATGGCCGGAAGAAGTCCAGAATGATTTGTGGGCTCTCGTGGTGTCCCTGAAACCGTGCAGCATTGGGACACGTCTCTCACCCCCGGCAGTACCCTGTGAAAATGCTGGAGGCCGGGAGCATCCTGGACCGCAGAACTGACTGAACAGCGGGGCAAGAACATTGGGCGGAGCAGAAAGCCCCTTGGAAGCCCCTCTCTGTGTTTTCAACCACCATAGCATCAGACGAGTGAGTTTGCGGGGCTCCCTGGCCCCATCGGTTGAGAGAGGAGCCAGGAGAGACCCTGATTAATGTTCTGCCTCACACTGACAGACGCTGCAAAGCCAGGTTGGGGGCCGGATCATGAAGAGAACGCACCTGCAGCGTTATCCTCCGGAAGCTTCACCTCAGGCCGTGGGGGGTGGAGCTGGACTCCTGCAACTTGGCCCTGCCCACCTCCCTGCAGAGCGCCCTGCGGCCCACCGCCCCCATCAGATCCACCAGCGCCCAGTGCACTCTGCCCACGTCCCTCTTTGCCTGGAAGTTCTGTCCCTCTCTGGCCATGCGGCTGGGGTTTAACTGCTCCCCCGACCCTGGGCCTCTGCGGGGACATGTGCGCCTTCCCTGCTCTGTACCTGCTTGGCGCTCACTTCCTGCTATTTTGTGGTGTCACTTGTCTGTTTCACCACTGGTCTTGTCTCCCCGACTAAACCATAAGCTCCGTCCAGGTGAGGCCCACACTGTTGGTCCCTGCAACATGCATAGACCCAGTGGCCGTCACAGCCAAAAGGCAGCCTGGGGATGTGGCCTCACCCTCAGCCAAAGCTTCCCAGTACACTCAGAGGCCAAGCCAAATTCCTTACCGTGATTGAAGCCCAGTGACGTGTCTATGCCTCTCAGACCCCCACAGCCTCTCCAGCCACACTGGCCACCTTGATTTGGGGATACAGAAAACCCAGATGTCTTCCTTATACTCACCTGGTAGGCTCTTCCACAGATGTCCACATGGTACATGCCTCATCATCTCAGCAAGGGCTCCCCTGGCCACTCTACCCAGAAGAGCAGCAGAGTTCTTCCCTACTCCATTTCCTACGCTGATTGTCTCCTTTATATTCACCATCAGTTTTTATTTATTGTACTGTCTGCCTTCCCTGCTAAATTGTCATCTCCATGAGATAAATATTTTGTCTATTCTGTTCACTGCTGAAGCCCCAGAGCCTAGAACTGTGCCTGGCACATAGATAGTGGTCAGTAAATCAGGAAAACAAAATGGTCAATAAATCATGTTTGGAAAACCTGTCAAATATGTCAAATATTCTATTTTTGGGGGGGGGTGCCATGTTTCTATAGTGACCAGGCCAATCATTTTCTTATATTTTATTATAATATTAAGACTTAAAAGTCTATGAATGAAACTTAGATATTTGTAAGGAAATATTTTTGGAAGAAAAACTTAGTGTTTTGAGTATCATTTCCTTCCCTACCTCTTTCTGGCTTCCAGTAAAGCTGGTATATTGACTCTGAGTGAAGACAGTCTGATCGAATGAACATAATTTGTAGGAAAAGTGCACAATTTTTTCAGTTTCCAGATATGCATACTAGCCCCTTCCTCCCCACGTGCTTCCTTGTGTGAACGTGTATGGGAGTGTTTATGAGAAGGAAGGCCTGCCTGCCCACCGGGTGGTTTCCAAACACTTGCTCTTTTACAGTCTTGTTTTTACAACTAAAGATCAGTCACAACAGCAGGAGAAATTCAGAATCTCCCACGTCACAGAGAGAACAGAGTGAGGGTGGGCTGCCCAAGCACCGTCTGTTCTTCCCCCATGTGCTGAGGGCTTGGAGAGGCTTAGCCCTATGCTTGGCGCTCTGAGGATGGCACAGTAAACAGAAGCCAACGGGTTCATGAACTTGTTAGACGTAGCATGAAAATGGGTGTTCTGGAACTTCTGCCCATTGTGCATTTCTGTCCATGCCATGACTGGAACCACAGCTTGTGGATGAGCTGGCACAGGGAGATAGGCAGAGAGGGGATGGGCAGGCCCGTCATGTGGGGAGCCAGCCTGCCCTGATGTACCCTGGGCTTCACAAGCTTCATCCTTCCACTGGCTGGAATGCAGGCACACGGGCAACACTGGGCTGAGCCTCAGCAAAGTCATCTGTGTTGTTCATGTCATGGAAATGCCAGAGCCACCAGTGTCGGAGTCATTCAGTGATGTTGGCCCCATGCTCACTGATGTCTTCGATGCATATTCTCTGTGCCAGACACCATATGAAGAGGAGTAAGGCCCTGTCCATGTTGGAAAAAACTTACAGTCCAGAGGAGCACACAAATAGGAAACACTGCAGCACAACTAAGTCAATGGAGCTTTAAAAAAACTTGAGATGAAATTTGCATCACATAAAATTGACCCTTTAAAGTGAACAATTCAGTGCCATTTAATACCCAATAATATTGAACAACCAGCACCTCCATCCAGTTACTAAACATTTCATCTCCCAAACGTATCCTTTCACTTTGAACCTATTTGTGTCTCTGGATCTAAAGTGGATCTTAGAACACTGGACCAGATGAACTTAGCAGATATATTCAGAACATTTCATCCCAAAGCAGCAGAATATATATTCTTCTCGAGTGCACATGGAACATTCTCCAGAAGAGATCACATGCTGGGTCACAAATCAGGCCTCAATCAGTACGGAAAGATCAAGATCATACCATGCATATTTTCAGACCACAACGTTATGAAACTTGAAGTCAACCACAAGAAAAAAACTGGAAAGACCACAAATATATGGAGGTTAAAGAACATCCTACTGAAGAATGAATGGGTTAACCAGGAAACCAAAGAAGAAATTTAAAAAAATACATGGAAGCAAATGAAAATGAAAACAGGACAGTCCAAAACCTTTGGGTTGCAGCAAAGTCAGTCCTAAGAAGGAAGTATATAGCAATACAGGCCTTCGTTAAGAAGCAAGAAAAGTCTCAAACACACAACCTAACCTCACACCTACAGGAGCTAGAAAAGAAACAGCAAATAAAGCCTAAAGCCAGTAGAAGAAAGGAAATAATAAAGATTGGAGCAGAAATAAACAATATAGAAACAAATACAGTAGAATGGATTATCAAAACTAAGAGCTGGTCTTCAGAAGAATTAATAAAATTGATAAAACCTTAGGCAGACTTGTCAAAAAGAAAAGAGAAAGGACCCAAATACATAAAATCATAAATGAGAGAGGAGAAATAACAATCATCACCACAGAAATATAAACAATTATAATTTTCATACTATGAAAAACTATATGCCAACAAACTGGGCCATCTGAAAGAAATGAACAAATCCCTAGAATCCTACAAACTACCAAAACTGAAACAGGAAGAAATAGAAAATTTGAACAGACCCATAACCAGCAATGAAATTGAATCAAAAATCTCTCAAGAAACAAAAGTCCTGGGCCAGATGGCTACCCAGGGGAATTTTACCAGACATTTAAAGAAGAACTAATTCCTATTCTTCTCAAACAGTTCCAAAAGATAGAAATGGAAGGAAAACTTCCAAACTCCTACGAAGCCAGCATTACCTTGATTCCAAAACCAAAGACTCCACTAAAAAGAATTACAGGCCAATATCCCTGATGAACATGGATGCAAAAATTCTCAATAAAATACTAACAAATAAAATTCAACAGTACATGAAAAGAATGATTCACCACGATCAAGTGGGATTTATTCCTGGGCTGCAGGGGTGGTTCAATATCTGCAATCATTCAGTATGACACACCACATTAATAAAAGAAAGGATAAGAACCATATGACCCTGTCAATAGATGCAGAAAATGCATTTGACAAGATATAGCATCCTTTCCTGATAAAAATCATCAACAAAGTAGGTAGAGGGAACATACCTCAACATCATAAAGGCCATATTCAAAAGACCCACAGCTAATAACATCCTCAATAGGGAAAAACTGAGAGTCTATCCCCTACGATCAGGAACAAGACAGGGATGTCCACTCTCATCATTACTATTTAACATGATACTGGAAGTCCTAGCCTCAGCAATGAGACCAGAAAAACAAGAAATAAAAGGCACCCACATCGGCAAGGAAGAAGTCAAACTTTCACTATTTGCAGACAATATGATACTCTATGTAGAAAATCCGAAAGACTCCACCAAAAAATTGCTAGAACTAACACATGAATTCAGCAAATTCACGGGATATAAAATCAGTGTACAGAAATCTATTGCATTCCTAGACACCAATAATGAAGCAGCAGAAAAAGAAATCAAGGAATCGAGCCCATTTTCAGTTCCACCAAAAGCAATAAGATACCTAGGACTAAACCTAAACAGAGGTAAAAGATCTGCACTCTGAAAACTATAGAACGCTAATAAAAGAAATTGAAGAGGACACAAAGAAATTAAAAAGCATTCCATGCTTGTGGATTGGAAGAACAAATATTGTTAAAATGTCTATACTACCCAAAGTGATCTACAAATTTAATGCAATCTCTATCAAAATACCACCAGCATTTTTCACAGAGCAGGAACAGATAATCCTAAAATTTGTACAGAACCACAAAAGACCCCAAATAGCCAAAGCAATTCTGAAAAAGAAAAAACTGGAGACATCACGATTCTGGATTTCAAGCTATATTACAAAGTTTTAGTCATCAAGACAGTATGGTACTGGCACAAAAATAGACACATAGATCAATGGAACAGAATAGAAAACCCAGAAATGGACCCTCAACTCTATGGCCAACTAATCTTCCACAAAGCAGGACAGAATAGCCAATGGAAAAAAAAGACAGTCTCTTCAACAAATGGTTTAGGGAAAATTGGACAGCCACTTGCAGGAGAATGAAACTGGACCACTTTCTTATACACAAACAACACAAAGTAAACTCAAAATGGATGAAAGACCTAGATGAGAAACAGGAATCCATCAAAACCCTAGAGGAGAACACAGGCAGCAACCTCTTCGACCTTGGCCGCAGCAACTTCTTACTAGATGTGTCCCCAGAGGCCAGGGAAACAAAAGCAAAAATGAACTATTGGGACTTCATCAAGATAAAAAGCCTCTGCACGGTGAAGGAAACAGTCAACAAAACAAAGAGGCAACCTATGGAATGGGAGAAGATATTTTCAAATGAATCTGATAAAGGGTTAGTATCCAAAATATGTAAAGAACTTATCAAACTCAACACCCAAAAAACAAATAATATCGTTAAGAAATGGGCAGAAGACATGAATAAACTTTTCCAAAGAAGACATCCAGATGGCTAACGGACACATGAAAAAATGCTCAACATCACTTGCATCAGGGAAAAACAAATAAAAACCATGGCGAGATATCACCTTATACCAGTTAGAATCGCTAAAATTAACAAGTCAGGAAACGACAGATGTTGGCGGGGATGCGGAGAAAGGGGAACCCTCCTACATTGCTGGTGGGAATGCAAGCTGGTGCAGCCACTCGGGAAAACAGTATGGAGGTTCTCAAAAAGTTAAAAATAGAGCTACCCTATGACCCAGCAATTGCACTACTAGGTATCTATCCAAAGGATACAAAAATATAGATTCAAAGGGATACATGCACCCTGGTATTTATAGCAGCATAACAACAATAGCCAAATTATGGAAAGAGCCCATATGTCCATCGACTGATGAATGGATAAAGAAGATGTGGAATATATATATATATACACACAGACACACATACATAAAATAGAATATGAGTCAACAAAAAAATGAAATCTTGCCATTTGCAACCACATGGTTGGAGCTCGAGGGTGCTATGCTAAGTGAAATAAGTCAGTCAAAGAAAGACTACCATATGATCTCACTCATGTGTGGAATTTTTTTTTTTTTAAAGATTTTATTTATTTTTTTGAGAGCGAGAGAATGAGAGACAGAGAGCATGAGAGGGAGGAGGGTCAGAGGGAGAAGCAGACTCCCTGCCAAACAGGGAGACCGATGCGGGACTCGATCCTGGGACTCCAGGATCATGACCTGAGCCGAAGGCAGTCGCTTAACCAACTGAGCCACCCAGGCGCCCATCATGCGTGGAATTTAAGAAACAAAACAAATGAACATAGAGGAAGCAGGAAAATAAAAAAAGAGGGGGCAACAAGCTGTAAGAGACTCTTAACAACAAAGAACACACTGAGGGTTGATGGGGCAGGTGGGTGGGGGATGGGCTACCTGGGTGAAGGGGATGAAGGAGGGCTCTTGTTGTGATGAGCACTGGGTATTGTGTGTAAGTGCTAAATCACTGAATTCTACTCCTGAAACCAATATTGCACTGTATGTTCACTAAAATTTAAGTTAAAAATAAAAATAAAGTGGGTCTTAGTGGCAGTGTGTAGTTGGATTGTACTTAAAATCTATTCTTCCCGTCTGTCTTCTCATTGGTGAGTTGAATCCCTTTACATTTCAGGTGAGGAGGGGCCACTTCCTCCACATTGCTGGATCTTCTCTGCCTCACACCTGTCCTCAGTCCACTCATCATTTCCCTCTCTGTACTTGTCAAAGTTATTTTCTTAGCGTATACAACAGGACTTAAAATTTAACAACCCAAATTTATAATGACATAGTTGGAATTAATATCAACATAGCTTCAAAGCCCATAAAACTTGTGATCCTACACAGCTCTGTCCCCCTGGCTTTACGTTGTTATTGTCATGCATCACGTCTTTATAAGCTGTGTGCCCTTTTTGTTTAAAAAAATTATTAACTAATTAATTAATTTATTTATTTTAGAGAGAGAGTGCGTGTGAGAGCACAGGGGAAGGGCAGGGGGGTGGAGAGGAAGAATCTCAAGCAGACTCTGCACTGATCAAGGAGCCCGATGTGAGACTCGATCCCACAACCCTGAGATCATGGCCTGAGCCGAGACCAAGAGTCAGACACAGAACCGAGCCACCCAGACGCCCCAGCTGTGTGCCCTTTAACTTAGGTTCATAGCTGTTGTGTGCTGCGTTTGTCTTTCAGACCACTGAGACCAAACCAAACACACAGTACTGCTGGCTTTGCCTGCACCTCGGCCGCCATCCTCCCTGGAGTTCTGTGCTTCTGTCCACGGCTGGAGGTGCAGCTTCCCATGCTTTTGCTTCAGCCGCCGTGTCTTGTAGAGCAAGTCTGCTAGTGATGAGTCCCTTCGGTTTTTGTTTATCTGGGAATGTCTTAACTTCACCTTTATTTTTGGAGGCTGGTTTTGCCAACACAGAATTCTTGGATGAGTTTCTTTGTTCTAGCACATTAGATGTGTCCTCCCACGGCCTCTGGCCACGCGGCTTCTGGTGAGGCCCCTGTAGGTGACAAACTGCTTGTCTCCTGCTGCCTTCAGGATTCTTTTGTCTTTGGCTTATGACAGTTTGATTATAATGATTCAGTGTGGATCTCTTTGAATTTGTCCTACTTGAAGTTGTTGAGCTATTTGGATATGCGTGTGTATGTCTGTCACCAGATTTGAGATGTTATTGGCCATTATCTCTGTGGTCAGCCAGTAACCCAAAAGAGGTTTCCTTAAACGCTTGGAGCCAGGAGGGGGAAAGAACTCTCCCAGCCTTTGCAGATTGGCTCTTAGCTGGTCACTCTTACAACACCGTGCCCAGCCACCCAGAACTCCGCCTTCACCTTCACTTCCTGTTGTTTGGAGCCCAAAGGTCCGCCAGAGGCACAAGCCTAGAGTCCCCCCAGGTCTTCTCTGAGTGCATATTGGCCCTGCCCATGCGTGTCATACTCCGAATTCCCTGGGGTATACAACAGCCCTTCAAAACCTTTATCTTCCCCGAACTCTTCCTCTTAGCCTCCTCCTTCCCCAGCTTTTGGGTCTCTCTGCTGCTTGGCTTTCCACCGCCTCCTGCTCCAGGTGGAGCAATGCTTCCAACAGATGCCTCCCAGAAAACCAGTCCAGCCCAGAGATGGAAAATAAAGCTTACCGTCTGCACTGGTCCCTCAGGGAACCACCAGACACAGCAAACACACGACCACTTCTCTTGAGACCCAAGTCCGTATTACCCCCCGGTACCAGCAAGCCCCACCAGGGATGCAGGCCACTGTCCTCACAGCCACTGCTGAGCTAGGGAGGGGGGATGACAGGTGGGAAGCAAAACACTGCAACACTTTCTACCAAAATGCAGTGGTCGCTTTCTTCTTCAACCTCCCTTGGCTGCTGTATGCTCTTCCCACTGGACCCCAGTATTCTGGAGGGTTGATTCTGTCAATTTTTGTCACCTTAATTGTTACTTCATTGCGGGGACAGGTCCTCGGAGCCCCCCACTCCACCATGTCCATGGCGCCGTCGAGTTGATGGAGCTTTTCAGCCCATCTGGGAAGAACTCCGTAACGGACCCAGAACCCTGCCCACATCCCCACAGCCCGCCGGGCCCACCTGCAGCTCTGCCAGGCAGGTCCGGGCTTCTCTCTGCTCAACAAAGACATCTGGCCAGTGCCCAAGGATGGCCAGTGCTGCTCAGGCGTTAGCTTCCTCACAGAGGCCCTCAGAGAGCGAGGGATGGTCTAGGCATGTTCTGCAGCCTCACAGGACGTGTATCAGGATGGCCCCATTGCCTGCCAGGTGCTCATTCATGCACCTTCCCCAGCATCCCTCCTGGCCTCACATCCCCAGCCCCAACCAGGCTGTTCCCTGGGGTTGCCTCTGACACACCACTGTGGCCACGTCCTCATTTCATGTGGAAACCCAAACTAAAGCAGCCTCAGCCTCTGTTCCTTTGTGTTGAATCCTCCAGCATGACGTCCCCACACCTGTGGCTTGCCCTCAGTGCAGCAGGCCCTCGTGCAAATGGCCTGGGGCAGCTGCAGCCAGCAGCCTGTGCCTGATTCTCAAGGTTGCAAACCCTTGGTTGCTGTCTGTGGGCCTTGGCATCTGGGTTACATGTAAATAAAAGCATCTCATTTGTATACAGATATGTCAGAATCCTTGCCTTGGGACCAAAATAGGCATGTGTGAAATGGTATGGAAACATAACTTGAAGTGTTCTTAGTCTTTGTGGCTTCATGCTGCACATAAGCAATATCTTTCCTGCTGCACATAAGCAATATTTTTCCTGCTGATTGAAGAAATCTTTCTCCCTAAGGACTGGCTGGATCTTACTTTTTTTTTTTTTCCTGAGTGTCTTCCTGGGAGAAAGATCTATAAAGTCTCCCATGAGGCGTAAGCCAGCTGGAGAGACTTCAGCTGACTGGTTTGGTTACTTTACAAGAGCAGAAAAGTTGGTTTTTCCACATCCCCGAGTGAGTTTTGGAGGTGGGAAGTAGCTGCTCCTTCACCATGTTACTCTGAGAAATGGCTGACTTCCCTCGCCTCTCCTGCAGTCTTGCGTCCTCTCGCTGGGAGGTCAGCTTTCCCTCCTCACTGGGGGCTACATGGCCTGCCCTGAGCCCGGAACTTGGAGGCCGGGAAGCAGGGAGCAGAGCAGGCTTGGGGGACGGGAAAGGGCACGCACTCGTCTGCGAGCCGAGGGCGCGGGGCTTTGCTTCAGCCTGTTCACTGGCTGTGGACTGAGAGCTCAGGACCTGGGCGCAGGGCAGTCCGGGGCGGCACTGGACGCTCTGCCGAGGGGAGTCTGCCCGTCGGCTGGCTCCACGGCCCCCTCTCCCCGGCATCTGCGTCCTGCTCCTGCTGACGGGCCCTGGGGCTCACCCTCTCCGTGGCCCTCACTCGAGGCGGGAGCTGCTAGTCAGAGGCTCCCGGAAACCAGTTCTGGCTGGTTGCTCTCCTGGTGGCTCTCGGCGGCCGCAGCTCGGCTGTGATTTGACAGGAGTCGGCGTCTTAGTGATTTTTCTTCTTGACAGGAGCCTCCGAGAGCAGAAAGACTGTTGTGGAGCCTGCGAGAGCTCCAGCTGAGCCCAGATGGGGGGCAGCGAGGGTCCTAGAACATGAGCAACGGGGGAAGCTAGGTGGCCCCTGGCGTTGCTTCTGTCCGACAGACGACATCACACCCGCTCGAGGCCAGGGGTCAGGGTGGGGCGTCAGGGGCTCCTAGGTCTGAGGGCAGCTGGAGGAAGCAGATTGGGACTCTCGCTCCCAGCAGATCACCCGTCAGGACCCCGGGGCTGGCACTCTGAGCTGGGATACACACCTGAACCTTCTAGAAGGCAGCGAGGCTCTTCCTGTGGGTCCTGTGCCGCTCCCTGGGTGCTGCGGGCCCCGAGGCCGCCTCCTGCCGTCACACCCACTACCCCGTCCTGGGTCCTGAGGGTAGGCCTGGCGGTGCTGCCACTCACATAGGCTCTGGGGCTCGGAGATGCTGCAGGGAGAGCTTACTGGGCCTCGCGTGCTCACTGGACACGCGGGCGGAACCAGGTGGACTCTCGGGGAGCAAAGGAGGCTTTTTATCCTTTCCCATCACTGTTCCTTGCAACATGCTCTGCTGGTTTGATTTTCTCCACCTGAACGAAATCCCTGCCAATCTTGGTTTTCCCGTGAAAAGCTTCCCCCCTTCCCTGCTGGGCCTGCCCGAAGGGCTGCCTTCTCCCTGGACCAGAGCCCCCACACAGCCCCTCGAGCCACTGTCTGTGGTTCTCACTTGAGTGTGCTTCTGGGAAGTGGGTATAACAACCACAAAGCTCTGCTCCAAACAGTGCACTTTCCCCAGCTCACCAGAACCTGGGTCCACTAAGTGTGGTCCCCTCCATGCCAGTGGGTGACCTCCTGATGCTGGCAGAGAGCAGGACTCCACCACCCCGCTGCCCCACAGGCCATCTGTGGCCTTGGTCCCTCAGCAGACAGTGCCTGGCGGGGGGGGCTCAGGGCCCAAGCTCCTGGCCCCTGTCTCTGGGGGGTGCTGTTGGTTCCAGGGGCAGCAGGGTCCGGGGGGGACATGTGGGCTGTGTGCCTGGGGAGGGGAGCTAGCAAGCTGCAGGGCAGGCAGGTGGTGGCCACGAGCCTGGACGTCTGGGAGACGTGTGGTCACCACCCCTGAATCACGGGTGGGAGAGTAGACGAGGCCGCTTCGAGGGGGCCACTCGCCGAAGTGACGTGTCGCGCTTCTAGCAGAAAGTGGAGGTTCTATGATGACAAGAAGGACGGCCAGATGAGGAGTCGCAGCTCCAGCCTCCTTGGGAGAGTCAAATGGTTTTTGTTTCTCTTCAAGTTCATACCGCAAATGCTTCCTAGAAACAAAAGCTCTTCGGAGCCTCGATACTTTCAAGAGTGTGGGGGCGTGTGAGGCCACAGAGCGCGGGCCTGGCTGTGCCCCCCGTGGTCCCGCTGCCCCTGGCTTGCCTGTAATTCCACTCCGTTTCTTGGGACACTGTGTCCCTCGGCCACTGGTGGGTGACCCAGACAGCCGGCATGCGCTTGGAGGGATAGCTAATTGTGATCTCACCCAAATATGGTGAAGACCGTTAGACTATTTGCACTGAAAGGCTGTTTGAAATTGTCTCCTACGGTCCTTAATCCTACACTGAGAGAGCTCACATCGTGTCCATGAGAACAGGGCAGGCTCCCCGAAAGGCGAGCTGCAGCCGCGCCGTCCCGACTCCTGCTTCTGAGAACGCTGGACGCCGCCTGATGCCCCGGAGCACGGTCAGAGCACCACCTCCTGCATGCGGCGGTTCCTAAGAGCTGGGTCAGAATTGGGGATTAGACTTGAGGAAATTGGGCCCATGGCCCTCATTCAGCAGCTGGTCCTCCTGCCGCTGCCCGTAGGGGGGCTGCAGGGACCATCACAGGCTGCGAGACGCCACCTTGAATGAGATACAGGCACACCTGTGTCCCAAGGTGTGTACGCCGTGTGGGGGCTGGTGGACCCCATGTATGACCAGGCAGGTGCAGAGAGGGAACTGCCACGGGGGCCGGCGGCTGGCTGGCCCAGCGTCCTGCTGCTGCTATGACCATGGCTAAGGTGGCCCACACATCCCACGCTTACTTGAGCTCCGGTGTGGCTTCAGCTCCCTGCGGGGAGATATGCTCTCTGCTTTTCCTCCACAGAAATGTGCCTCCCAGGGCATCATGTAGAGCCCAGAACTGTGTGTGGAGCCCGGGAATGAGCGCGGGCGAGTAGGAGAGGCCGTGGTGGGGTCAGGCATCTTCTGCAGGTGAGCCAGGTCTCCCTGAAGGCACCGATGGGCCCCTTCTCCCAGGCCCAACCTCCTCCCTCCCAGACACACTGCTCTTCCCTGACGCTCTCCTTGCTTTTTGTTTTTGGGAAGTGTTTTGTGTTTTCTAAACCCGGTCCTGTGAGTCAGTGGTCCTGATGTTCAGTGGGAGCTTGGGAGCGTGGTCCAGGGGAACAGGAAGTGCATAGTCCTTGGTGGGCGGGACACAAGGAGGCTGCCCCCCACACTAGGTGGTCCAGCCTCAGGAAGATGGCAGGGCTCCTGAGTCGTGTGGGAAAGGGATGGAGGAATGATGAAGCCCACCTTGTGAACAACAAGGGTAGAAGCTCGCGGGACGGGTGCCTGGCATGTGGCAGGTCCGGGGGCTCTGCTCGGGGGAGGGTGGTCTCCTTAGGTGGGCCTACGCGGGCACATTCTGTGGGGTGCCAGCCAGAGCCAGAGTGAGGGCACACATCGTCCCCCCAGTGCCACGTCTGCCTCCTGCCATAGAGCTGCCGTTTCTGCACAAGCCTCAGGGAGACCACCCCCCCAGAACCCAGGAGTGTCTGCAGCCCCTTCACTGCGCTGGTCTGTCTTGGAGGGTCCCCAGCCAAGATGCAGCTGTGGTTGGTGCCCACAGGCATGGCTCTGGTTTGGACGTGGGAGCAGCAGGCCAAGCCCATCCTGCGGAGGCCGAATGTGGCGATTAGAAAGGTTCCCGGATGCTCACCAGCTCTGGCAGGGAATGGGGACCGGCCGGGGCAGGGGGCCTGGTCACGGTCCTTGGAAAGGACATCTGTGCATCCACATGCACACACACACGTGCATACATTTTGTGTACATGCACAACTGCGTATGTGCATGCACGTGCACACACCCACACACATGCATGCACACGTTTGCACGTGCGTGTGTGCATGCACATATCTGCGAATGCACACCCATACATCGACGGCCACATGCGTGTACATGCACATGCACACCCACGTGCCTGTGTGGAGACGCACTTGTACACGCATTCACACGTATATACACACAGATACGTGAACATGCATTGCACATTTATATACACAATGCACACGTGTATATACACACATTTCTACACACACCTACACACACTCACACACATATTCACACATACACACACACATCTGTACACACACCCACACATGCACACGCACCTCATGTCGGGAGCCCACTGCTGGCGATTCCTTCTCCTAGCAGAACCCTCATATTGGCCTCTGGGGGTCTTGGGTGCAGGGGTCATGGACAGGACTGCTCTCTGAGGCCCGCAGGCACCCCTGCAGCCCCACCCTAGGGGCTGAGCCTGGTGACCGGTGTTCCCAATGTCACGGTAACACTGAGAATCTCCAGCCTTCTTCAGTTGTTAAAATATATTTTAATGTTTGGTGATCAGCTGAATATGACCCTGCATCTCAACAGCAAGAAGGAGAGTTTTCTCTGAACACAGACCTAAAATTTAATACCAAAGCTAAGAAGGGAAAGAAAAAGTCTGCTCCTGGGCTTTGAAGAGAAGCCTGCGGCTGAGTCTGCTAAACCCTGGGCATCGATACTGCGAACTAGCAAGCCAGGCGGAACCTCCGAGGGAGCGCCCAGAGAAAATGCATAAGGAATGAGTCCCTTGGGGTCGGTGCCTGGAACTTGATGAGGGTTCATGTTCTGTTGTGAGACCTTCCTGTACCTAGCTCATGCATGCACTCAGCGTTCGGTACTTACTCAGCGTTCGTGTGCTGCCGGCTCCCTGCACGGAAGACCCACGTGTCATCTGCAGACGGCGCGTAGCCACCTGCTCCTTCCTGGGCAAGGCGCCCCTGCCTGGACATCCACCCAAAGACAGTGTCAGCACAGTTACATTTTATTTTATTCTGGTAAGAACACGACCCTCCTGACAAACGTTGAAGTGAAAGTACGGTGCTGTTCACTGCAGGTCCAGTGGTGCTCGGCAGGTGTCCTCAACTTACCCCACTGCTGCATAACTGAGAATTTATGCCCGCAGGTTAGTAACCCACGCTCCACCGTCTGCCTCTATGAGTTGGACGACTTTAGATCCCTCACTCAAGTGAGGTCATGCAGCATTCAGCATTCTGTGACTCACTTATCTCACTTCGCCCAGAGTCCTCCGGGTGGGTCGGTGGTGTGCCCTATGGCAGCATTTCCTTCTTTAGGACTGGATACCATCCTGCTGCATGGAGGCCATGCCTGTAGGCATGCATGGCGTTTCTTCCGTGCGTGCATCGACAGACACGTTGTTCATTTCCACATCTTGGCTATTGTGAGTAATGCTGCAGTGAACATGGGACTGCAGCTATTCCTTCCAGATCCTGATTTCAGTTCTTTTGGATAGATATCCAGCAGTAGAACTGCTGTCATACGGTAACTCTATTTTTAACTTGTTCAGGCGCTTCCATACTGTTTTTCTCAGTGGCTGCATCATTTTACATCCCTCCCAGCAGTGCACGAGGGTTTCAGTGTTTCCACATCTTTGCTAACGCTTGTCTTTCTTTTTGGATAATTGCCATAATTAGAGGTTGAAGTGTACAAACACATTTTTTTTATTTTTTTTAAAGATTTTATTTATTTATTTGACAGAGAGAGATAGCGAGAGCAGGAACAGAAGCAGGGGGAGTGGCAGAGGGAGAAGCAGGCTCCCCACAGAGCAGGGAGCCCGACGTGGGGCTCGATCCCAGGACCCCGGGACCATGACCCGAGCCGAAGGCAGACGCTTAACGACTGAGCCACCCAGGCGCCCCGTACAAACACATTTTAAACACCCCGATATAAAAATGAATTGCAGGTCATCCCTGAGAGAATGCAGGATTAAGGAAACAAAAGGTCAAATTCTGTGTCCATTTCTACCAGTAAGCTGTAGTAGGCACAGGATGTTTCACGCAAGGCCTCTGGGCCTTGCTCCCACCGTTCCAGGATTACTGGTTTTGGTCAACTGGATTCATGACCATCCCTTCACGGCAGATGCAGCTGTGCCCGTGGAGATTTCTAATTCTCGGTGACCTCCACCCAGCACACTCCCAGCACTTAGCAAAGGACCAGTGCCAAGTGCCTAAGGCAGCTCTGGCCTAGACCTTTCCGTGGTAATGGGAAAGTTCTAGATGTTTGCTGCCTAATATGACAACCACTGGCCACTCGTGATGTTGGTAACGTAACTGAGGAGCTACATTACGTGTTATCTGATTGTAGTTTGTGTAACGTGAATTCGCGTGGCCGCAGTAGGGAACAGTGCAGCTTTGGAAGGCCCATGTTGGGCTCATGCTGCCGTAGTATCTTGAAGAGCCTTTGCCTTTGGTGTCCCATCCGGACATGGCAGTTCTTCACTGTGGGCCACACCCACAGATGTAAAAACTCTGTTTCGCTATTGGAAATGAAATCACTCGGCGTAAGTGCTGAGCCCCCAAAAGGTAGTTCTTTCCGTTAAAAAATTATCACATTTGGCATATCAGAAAGATATGTAGCTTTGTTATTAAATAGAATTTTTGGAAACAGAGTTACCCATAATTCCATCAATTTGACACAACTTTCACATTTAACCTTTCATGTATTGATATGATGGGTCTAACATTGAAATGGTGGTGTTTGGTGCAAGACAGACCTGGGTTCAGATCCTGCCTCTGCATTTTGTTGTGTGGCATTGAGAAGACAGAAGAGGTCCCTGGGGCTCCCTCCCCGGCTGTGAGGGAGGGAGTAACGTGTGAGCTCTGTGCCTGGCACGTGGTAGGGCATGGGAGGTGGTCTGCCTGGTGTGTGTCTACATCTGCCCCCCCCCCCTTCCTGTGTGACGCTGAACAGTCACATCGGGACCTGCGGCCGCAGTCACTGGGCAGAACTGAGCGTCCCTGAGAACTGCCGGCTGGTGTCTTCTGCTCAGCGCTGCACACACATCCTTCTCCTAGTCCTGGTTCCCAGTTTGGCCGCTGCGTTTCCCTGCATTTTCACTTTAGTTAATGTGGGAACTTCAGTCCAGTGGGTGCTCCAATTTTTCTGAGACTGCCAACTCTTTAAAGCGAAGGAACCCTTTCATAAGGAAGTCTGCCATGCACTGGGCACCCTCCCACGGCAGGCCCACTCTGCGGCCGCCGCCTCCATCCACGGTGCTCTTCCTCAAGAATGGCTCTTGTCTTTGAACAGCTGGGGTCAGGTTATGAATAAGAACATATCAAAATAGCCCCACCATGCATTTTGCTTCAGATCTGGAAGATTCCATATGTCACACTATTTCCACATTTTAGCCTGATGGTGTCAGAGGAAACTAAAGCATGCCAGTGAGAGAGGGAACATGTGTCAAATAGTTATTAAGCCCCAAGTCACAGCGGTTGTAAATGGCACCACTGAGCAAGATTGCTGCCAGGCTCACATCATCAGATGGTGAGAACACGGGTGAAGAAGAGCTGGAAGATGCATGCAACTTGCAGGCAGACTCTGCAGCTTCCTGAGACAGCAGTCCCTCATCCTCTAGCTCCGTGGGCTAACATGTGGTCAGTCTTTTTCAAGCCAGGACCTACCCCGAAACTCTGAGGGCCATGTCTCATTCTCTTCCATGAATGAGCTGGTGACAGGAACAAAATCTTTGGACTAATGAGTCCAGCTCCTCTCTGGCTTTTTAAGCATTTTCTCCCAAGAGTAAAAGATGGAAGTCTCAGGGCGCCTGGGTGGCTCAATTGTTAAGCGTCTGCCTTCGGCTCAGGTCATGGTCCCAGGGTCCTGGGATCGAGCCCTGCATCGGGCTCCCTGCTCTGCGGGAAGCCTGCTTCTCCCTCTCCCACTCCCCCTGCTTGTGTTTCCTCTCTGACTGTCTCTCTCTGTCAAATAAATAAATAAAATCTTAAAAAAAAAAAAAAGATGAAAGCCTCATTTACTGGAGTCATCCTGGAGCATTGCACTTGGAGGTGTGAAGCCAGTGGGGGCCAAAGGTTTTATTCTCTCATCAAATGCTCTTTGTCAGGCTCTGAACTAGACAATGCAAACTGAACGGGAGCCCACACAATCTGCTCCGGAAATCAAAGATCAGTGTCTTCTCTTACCTTTTCCTTTCTTCATTGACACTCTTGGGTCCCCTAATGCCCGAGTGACAAGAGACCCTGCATCCCCCTCCAAAATCTTGGGCTCCACTCACTGACACATGACTACTCCAAGTTCACATTCTCACTTCTGTTAGGGACCTGCACGAGGGCCTTCACAAAGAACCAGCCTCTAGCCTGAGGTCGTGAAAAGTCCTAGCAAGGCTTCCTACAAGGTGACTGGGTGAGTCCTGAAGAATGACACAGAGTCACCCCAGCGAGGGGGGTTGACATGGTGAGGGAGGTGGGGGGATCCTCAGCAAGAGGCAGACGTATGCAAAAAGACCCAAAGTGAACAGGAACATGGTGTGTTTAAGAAAAGTCACGTGGCAGGGCGTGGCAGGTGCCCCAAAGGATGGGTGGGGCTTAGGAGTGTCTGTGAAGTGCTTGCAGTGCCTTTGGGGACTTGTACACAGGGCTGCACGTGACCAGGTTTGCATTTTAGACACCACCTCATCGCCCACCCCCTGGCATCCACATGGGAGGAGAGGCAAGGATGGGTGAACGGAGAGCTACTGGAGGGACCCTCAGCAGGGTTTGTTGATGACTGGATGTGCGGAGTTGGGAAAGCACGTGGCCAACGGGTTCTAGTTCGGGAAGTCATGTGAACGGCAGTGATACCCACAGAGCCCATGATTCATGTGCTGTGTCTTCAGAAAAAAAGAGAGCTAAGCCCAGTGACTCCCAGTATGTTTTTAAATTAGTTGAGGCAGAATACCCTTTCCTCTCAATGTGCACTTTCATAGAGTAGTATAGTAGTAGCTGCAGTAAAACTCAGCAATGGCTATTGAGCATCTCTGGGTAAGAAGATATGGGGTAAGTTAAAGCAGGAGAACATGTTTGCATTTACTGTATTTTGTTGCTTGTTTGCACTTACTTTAGTAACAGGTTCACTTTTGGATTACAAAGCCCACGTTAAAGTGGTGTTGGTGCCCATTGTAAGGATAAGTAAGCAGCTCTAAAGGAAGAAAAATAGATACTAATGAATATAGATACTGATAACTCACAGTTATTTCTAATTTAAAAAGTAATTAATAAGGTGTAACTAGGTTCCTATGCTGTTCCAATCAAAATGTCCACCATGCAAAAAAAAAAAAAAAAAAACAAAAAACCACTGAATATGTGAAGAAGCAGGAAAATGTGATCCAGAATGAAAAAAAAAAAAAAAGTGGTCATTAGACACAGACTCTGGACTTTAAAACAACTATTATAAATATGCCCAAGAACTTAAAAGGAAAATATGATCATACATTGGGCACATGGGGACCTGGGCAGAAAACCAGACTACACAGAAGACCACACTGAGGTCTCAGGAAAGAAAAGCATGTGTCAAATGGAAAGTTCCCTCATGGACTTGACGGCAGAAGAAAGGATTGGCAAACTCGACGTCAGACTGACAGACACCGTCCAACCTGAGGAACAGAGAAAAATAAAGAGAGCCTAAGTGACCTGAGGAGTGTCGCACGGACTCACGTGCACAGAGCGGGATCTCGGGAAAAAAGAATGATGTGCAGCCCGCCCCCGGTGGTGGAAGAGGAAGCCCAGGGAGCCCCAAGCCAGACAGCAAACAAGAGAACAGTCTAAGAACATTGAGGTTAGGCTGCTGTGGGCACCAGAAGCACTCAGTGAATGTCACCTGGGCTTGTGGCAGGTTCCGCAAGAGCTCACACTCCCATTCCCAGGGTGCTCCTGTCTTCACGAGCCCCGAGAGCTGAATGCAATTTCATGCACAGAAGATGCCAAGAGGGCTCGAGCTCCTCACAACCCCACCAAGCTTGCGGCTGCAGAACTGCGTGGGCAATGTGAGGGAGACGTTGAATTCAGCAAGGGCCCACCTCCCCTCCTGCTTCTCACCCCCACGCTGGCACAGCCAGGCCTCTGCTCCCAGACACTTGGTGTCACGGGGTTTTCTGTCTTTGGGGCTCTGCGTCAGGAGCTCTCTGGTGGCGGGACCCCTGGAGCCAGGGTTCCAGACACAGTGAGACAGCAGTCACACACCACCAGCAGACAGGAAGCACGAGCTCCGGGCGGCAGGCAGGCAGTGTCCTTCCCAGGGCTGGTAAGCAGGAGAGGACGCCCTTCCAGTCAGGTGTGGGCGGTCAGCGGTGCTGAGGGCATGTGAGCGCAACAGACCTGCCCCTGGCCTGTGGCTCAGAGACCCCGTGGCCGGGCCCAGGCGGTAACAGAAAGGGGATTAAATTAGGCGATTTCGAAAATCCGTTCCTGGTCTCTCATTTTTTCTACTGAGCTGTTACCGTCTCCCGCGAATTCAGCGTGAGGCAGCGTATGTAAAGCTCTACCACAGTCCCTGGCGTGTGCTCGGTCAAAGCAGGTTTCTCCTCCTCGGCTTGCTGTGGCGGCGGTAGGCGGGGAGATGACAGACAGAGGGACAGTGAGTGCACAAACAGACGGATGACGGATGCACGGTACATGCAATACGCAAACGTAAATCAGACCCATTCGTGTGTGCTCAACGCCGTCTATCCCGGTTTGCCCTAATGATGGTGCGTGTCCTGAAAATCACCACAAAAGCATGAAGTAGTTTGCGGGGAAATGCTGCTCTCATCTCTGGGAGAAGGGGCTGTAGAATTACGCAGAGAGAGAGAAACCTGTGGACATTTGCTGGTGCAGCTGGCAGCCCGCTCTTCCTCCACTCCTGCCCTTTTCCTAATATCATTTCGTGTTTTCCCAGCTCTTTGAGGGTGTGGCGGCGGGTGCTAGCTTCTCTCTGACATCTCTCTGGAGCTGACCAGCGGCGCTGGCTTCGCCAGGGAATGTGCCAGAAAGGCAGGATCTCAGCGCCCCGCCCCGGGTCAGAATCTGCGTTTTCACAAGGTCCCGGGCCATGCCTGTGCCCTTGACAGCTGGAGGAGCCCCCACCCCCTCCAGGCACCTCCTGGCTTCTGCTCGCCTCCCCCAACCGGGCCGGGCTTGCCTCCAGCCACAGGGACGTGGGGTTTCCGCCGCGGGAGAGCGTGGGGCCCAGCTGGCCGGGGCCGTCCTGGGCTGCTCGGGCAATCTGGGTACAGCAAATGCGGGCGTGTAGGCTCTGAGGATTCTGGAAGAGATTTAAGCTACTAAAGTGAGGTGCTCAACTCAGGTGCCCTGTGTCTTCACTGTACATCAACTGTTGTATTTTCCTTTTTGAACTTCGGCGGCTAAGTTTTTGTCACCTAAAGGTAGTGAGAATTACAAATCTTAATCATGCAAAATTGAGTGAGCTGGACAGTGAGCTGTAGAGTGGCGAGTTCCCGTTTGGCAGGGCAGGCCTCAAGTCCCCTGATGCAGAGGGTTTCCTGCCCAGGCATCACCGGAACAAGCCAGGGCATCCTCCCCATTCCCCGTCTTCTCTTGGAGCTCCAGAATGGAATCCCCCATGCCCTAAGCAGGCCACTGCCGGGTGTCCAGCTCTGACACTGGACCAACCCTGGGGCCTCAGAGGCCGTCCTGGGATGTGGGGGCTCCGCGAGTCAGACAGTGTCCCCAAGGAGCAGCTGTCCCTGCCAGACCCTACTCACCTCATCAGCTGCGATCGAAACCCAGGATTATTCCCGAGGATGTTTCAGCTGAGAATTCCTCCTTATAAGTGCAAAGGAAACGCAGGGTCTGGCCCAGAGCCCACCCTCCAGGGAGAGCCACCGCTGAGAAGCCGCAAGCATCCTCCCCAACATCCCTGCTGTTGCCCTGTCCTGCCCTGGGGGGTACTGCGCGAGGCCCGGCTGCCCCCACCCCCAGAAGTGGGGAATGCTCAAGACTGTGGTCACTGTTGGCCCCTCCCACGGCCCCTCCCCTTCCAGTGCAGCGTCTGTGGTGGGGTCTCCAGACTGTCCTCCCCTGCCACCTGCCATAGTAGGTCGGGGGGGCGGGGCTCTTAAATGGTGCCATTGGAACTGAAAACCACATTCAGATGGTTTTCTTTTCTTTTTTTTTTATTATATTATGTTAGTCACCATACAATATATCATTAGTTTTTGATGCGCTGATCCACGCTTCATTGTTTTCATATAACAGATGGTTTTCTCAACTTGAAGAGATTTCACATTATCCTTTGAAATACCCTCTCATTGGTTTGTTTGGATCAGATCTCTTAGGCCCATTTTGCAGAAGTGACCTCTCTGTGTTCCTGGCTTCTTATCTGTTGCGTGAAGGAATGGGGTGTGAGCCCTCAGAATTTTGATGTTCATTGACTTTGCCCCCCAGAATTTGTGCAGGATCTTCAGAGGTTGGTTTCTGGCCTCTGTTTGGACCAACGGGCACACGCAGAAGGATGGGAATAATGTTCTCTGCACTTTTTCCAATCAAGTGTGCTTTAATGCCCCACTCTCTACCTCTCGTGAAGAATGAGCTTGGCTCCACGTGCGATGTCCTGTGGCTCAGGCAGGTCCAGCTCCAGGTTTGGATGGCCCTTGAAATGCTAGGGAAATCTTGTCCTGACCGGACACACACAGTCATGGACAACAGCAGGAATGAGGGGCTAGCTTCTCCCGCCCCACCCACACGGGCTTGTGGGAAGGCTCCCAGTGACCCACCTGATTTTTCTAGTTTGGGTTAGACAGAATGCCCAGGGGAGCTGCTATAACACTGTGCCCCTTACAGCGTTAGGATAGTCATGAAAAACCTAGAATGATGTTTTATTTATAGACCTGCATGGAAACACACACACAGTTTAGGCCAAATTTTACATTAAACCCTGGTTACAAATAAATGTGTTCACCTGAGTAAACATTCTCTGGGGTCTTTATTAAAATGGCTTTAAGGAGAGGGAGGAATCTGTTGACGGCCAGTGATAGGCATCCATGGGGAAGGCTGTTCCCAGAGCTGGCTTGGTCCTGGGGCCATCATTCGTAATGTATATTTTCATTTTGCTCTAAAGCAGAGCAAATAGATTTTTGTAAGCCAATGACCTTATGGATTAGCTGTGTTATTTGTGACTCAGTGAAGCAGCCAGTTGAAATATTGAAAACGTTTTCCCAACTCAGTGTGATTTCAGCATGCTGCATAAGGACATGACGTGGCCCCTCCTGATGAATAGTGAAGAACCCTCGCCTCACGTGGTTTGGAAGGGAAAGAGCCTGATCTTAGCACAGATCCTGCTTCCGCTCCCCCAGCAAAGAAAGCTCATGCTGAGAAAGTGGTCGGAGCAAAAGCACACTCGCCGGTTTGTCCTCAACAACGAGAATGTTCTTCTTGCTTAGATGGGTACTTAGCAGAGGATACGGGTCTTGTGGGTCCCATCTGTACTTCCCGGGTAATCCCGACGCTGCGGAGTTTTTGATGTGAGACCACAGGCCTGGGGGCAGATGTCCATTTTCCTCCTTGCTGCATGTCAGGGCCCAGTGCGTGGGCCCCAGGCCATAGCGGAGAGAGCCAGCCAGAGCTGGGTCCTTCCCCAGGTCACTCCTCCTCTGCCCTGTCTCCTGGTTTTTAAAAATTAAAACACAGAACACCAGTCAGCTGAGTTGGAAAATGATAATCGCTCTTCACACTCCTACTGACCCTTCCTCTGTAGTAATAATCTTTGCGCCACAGGATGCCCTTTCCCTAAAGCCCTCAGGGCATCTGAACATCTACCCAGGGTCATCTGTACCTCAGATAGGAACAACGGACGCTCAACCCTTGTTTTTTGTTTTTTACACAGGCTTTATTTTGAGAGTAGCTTTATGTTTACAGAAAAATCAAGTATAAAGTAGAGAGTGCTCCCATGAACCTCGCTTTTGCCCACAGTTCCCTGTTATTAACGTGTTCCATGGGTGTGGGACATTTGTTGCACATGATGAGCTGATAGTGACACATAATTACGGACTAAAGTCCATAGTAAACATCAGGGTCACTCTTGGTGTACATTCTGTGGGTTTTAATAGATGCATAATGACATGTGTCCACCATTATAGTTTCACTGCCCTAAAAGTTCTTAATGCTCTGCCTATTCATCCCTCCCTCCCCTGACCTTGGGTGACCCTGATCTTTTTACTGTCTCCATAGTTTGGCCTTTTCCAGAATATCATAGAGGTGGAATCACACAGTGTGTAGTCTTTTCAGATTGGCTTCTTTCACTTAGTAATATGCATTCAAGGCGCTTCCAGGTCTTTTCATGGCTCCATAACTCACTCCTTTTTCATGCTGAATAATATTCCATTGTCTGGATGGACCGCGGTTTATTTATCCACTCATCTACTGAAGGACATCTTAGTTGCTCCCAAGTTTTGACCATTATGAATAAGGCTGCATGTTCGGGTGTCTGTGTGGGTGTAAGTTTTCGGTGCCTGTGAGCACATGCAAGAAGCATGGTGCTGGACCAAACTGTGCACGTGTGTCTAGCTTTGTCAGTAACTCCAAGCTGCCCCACTCCCCAGCAGCGACTGGGGAGCACTCTGGCTGCCCCACATCCTCACCAGCACTTGCTGTGGTCAGGGCTCTGGATTTGGGCCATTCTGATCGGTGTGTGCTTGTGCTGGGGGGCTCAGGAATGTGCAGATTCTGACCTGCTGAATGAGGGCACAGGCCACCCACATGGGGGTGGCAAGTGGTTCCCTCAGCATCGGAGCTTCCACCTTGGGAAGTGAACCCACCGGGTCATTTTGATTGCAGATGCAGTTTCAATACACCCACACAAAGGAAGCTTGGTCACAAGATCTCTTATTACTTATGGATCCCAGAACAGGGGGTGCAGTGCGGGAGGGAGGGCGGTCCGCAGTCCCAGGTCGCCAGTGACAGGAGATGGAGAGCAGGCTAACAGCGCATTCTATCTACAAGGTGGCTGGGGTGGAGGTCACTTACTCTTTGGGGCTCAGCTCTAAGTGGTTATTTTGAAAAGGTCCCCAGGAAAAGCAGAGCAGGAACTTGGTCTTACCTAAATGCCCCGACCCTGGGTGTGGGCAGGTTGTCAGACTGTAAGATGCCCAGACAGCAACTCAGAAAAACAGTTGTTTTTCTCATCACAATAGCGGAGCCTCGTTAAATTTGCATTTTGCTGATGACACGTGATGTGTACCAGCTTTTCATGTGCTCATCTGCCATCTGTGTACCTTCATTGGTGAAGTGTCTGTTCAGATCATGAGCCCATTTATTACTTGTGTTGTTTGTTTTCTTATTGTTGAGTTTTAAGAGTTTTTTGGGTACATTTTGTATGATTTGTATTTTGTGTATATACACATCCTTTGTCAGATGTGTCTTCTGCAAACATTTTCCCCCAGCTTCGGGTTTGTCTTTTTATTCTCTTGACCATGGCTTTTGCAGAGCAGTTTTTAATTTTAGCCAAGTCCCACTTATCAATATTTTCTTTTATGGATCATGCTTTTAAACGTCACACCCCCTGCCAGCCCAGGTCACCTACATTTTCTCCTGTGCTCCCCTCTAGGAGTTTCATAGTTTTGCATTCCACATTTGGGTTTAATTGTGGATTCGTTTTTGTGGAAGGTGTGAGATCTGTGCCCCGTTTTGTTCTCTGCATGGGGACGTCTAGTTGCTGCAGTGGCCCAAGCTATTTGTGTGGCTGGCTCAACTTCTGACTTAGTAAGTTATCACGACGAAGTGGGTATTTTGCTCAAGAGGTTTTGGAGGGTCCAAACATTTCGGCTCCTGAACATTCAGAGGGAAGAGGAAACAGGCAGGGCCCCTGCCCTCAGTTCGCCGTGGTCACCAAGCACACCCCTAGCGCTGACCCTTCGCACCCTGTGGCTCACACTTGGCCATGGGCCTGTGAGGCACCGACAGGGCGTCACTGACTCCTCGAAGTTACTGATGAACTTGGCGCCATCACGGTCCGACTCATCTTCTCCTGAAGGAGATTTGCCAGTTTTCTCTTTCTTCATAGTTATCTATCCAGATTCTTTCTTCAGTCTTTGCCAGTTTAGTAATTTATGTTTTCTTTGTTTATAATTCAATTCCTTAAGAGTTGTGAATATTTATACATAAGTAATATTGTTAGCTTGTAACTCTAAAATTTTCACCATACCTTTGGTTGTATTTTCTTTTTCATTATTAATTTTTGGTAACTTTAGGGTTGGAGGTGTCATATTTCTCTCTCTTACTCGACTTCTAGTAAGAGTTTGTGTATTTTTTGCCTAAAATCCTGCTCTCAGATTTATTCATAAATCCTGGTTTTCGTTTATAGTTTATTAATGATATTTTTACTTCTTATTTCTGTTCCTTCCCTCGAGTTCCGACACCTTAATTTGAACACCTGGTTTTTGTTCCCTTGTTTCTTAGGAAACAATGGAAACAGAGCTGGTGCACGCCTACTATGACGCAGGCTTTGGTTACCTCCCGTAGTTCAGATTTACAGCTTTCATATCATTATTTGCTGAGTATTTTGAAATCAGAGTTTTGATGTCTTCTTTAATCTAAGAGTTATTGAAGACTGTATTTTTCAATACCCAACTGACTGGATGGTTTTGTTTTCTGCGGTTACTAGTTTTTAATTTTATTAGATTCCTTGTGTAAGTTTTACTGTTTGGAAGTCATGAAGGTCTCCTTTGGGGCCCAATACCGGATCATCTATATTTTTGTTTCTACACCATAGAGTTGGATCAGTCGCTACTGAATTGTCTTCCGTATGTCCCCCTCGTGGGTGGGGGAGAGTAGTGTCAAGGCTGGTCTGCCATTTGTTAGCTGTGTGACTTTAGGGAAGGTACTTACCCCTGGAGTAAGCTCAGTCTTTCTCACTCATGCAATGGGACAATTGAAAGGCCCTCTCTTGAAGGGCGCGTTGTGTCAGGCAGTGAAAGTGCTGGTCACAGTCGTCAGCACGTGGGAAGCCATGCATGTTGGCTGCCATTGGGTTTTCTGTCTGTCAAGCCTTGGGAGGCACGTCAGTTCTCCTTTACTGATTTCAACATTTTGTCTTATTTCTTGGCACATACACTGTACCTTTATTTTGGATAATTACCTTATTTATTTCACTTAAAAATAACTTTTTATATAATTCTTGATGTCAATATCATGGCCCTTCCTTTATTTCTGTTTATCTTTACCTTATTTTTCCTCTACTCCTTAAATTTTTAGTATTTCTGAATTGATTTGTTTTAGATGTGTTTTTTGTAGATAATACTTTTGACTTAAGTGAGAGACTTTGTCCTAGGAATAAAATTTAACCTGTTTACATTTATTGTCATAACTACACATGTTTTTAATTCATCATCTTGTTTCCTGCTCTACACTTTCTGTGAATCCCTTCTGTTTCTCATAGTGTCTGTCTTTAGTCCTGTAGACCATGTTTGGCTTTATGTTGTGCTCAAGTGATTTGGAATGTGTATTCAGTGTTGTAAGCTCTTCAGACTTTTCAAGTATAGTTTGAATCCACATATTCTAACTATGAACTTCAAGAAGAAACAAATTCTCTCATCTCAGACGAGCACCTGAGGATATCTGCCTCCTCCCACACTTTGTAATGTGGAGGCCGAGTTCAACCTCATGTTTGCCATGATTGAAGGGTGTCTTTACCAAAGTCTGTGCTAATAGGTTGGGGGAGAGATAAAATGAAACTCAGAACCTAAAACTACTACAGTGCATCTGAAAACAAGATGGGGGCAGGTCTTTGGGGGGCAGGTCTCAGGTGTTGTGGCTAAAGATTGTCAGAAAATATATTGATGAGGAGATATGGCTATTTATCCTCGTACCTTTTAATAATAATAATAAAAAAACCATCATCAGATTTCACTGAGATTTGCATTGGGAAAGCCAATTACACAGTGAAATTGGTGGAAAATCTTATTATTATGAGCACCTAGCCCCAGCTCTACCTGCTTACTGTAATGTCTAGAGATAAATGAGAAGGAGATAAATTTCCATTTTTCTAAAACACCATGGTCTCTCCCTTCCCCGTCACTTTTATTGAACATAGCAGTTCACCAGGACCCACGCACTGAAAATTGCTTGAAGATAAACATTGTATTTTAAATTACTGCAGGCAACCAGGCAGACTGGAAAAAATCATTTGAACAAATTGAAAACTGAAATGTTGATATCAGATATTAAATTAATGTAAGTGAGATTGAAACAATATCTAATTAAAATAATTTGAAAAATGACTTGGAAATTGAAGCTGACATTAGCTTTTACCAGCCTGTCATTATTATTACCATGCAGCTAAGCTGCATTTTCGCAGAAGCCCTGCCTGCTCTCGGGAGACTTCACAAGAGACCGACAGATAAAAGTCTCATTTATTTACTCGGTTATGGCTGGAACACAAGGGCTAAAGAACCTTTCTTGAGGACCTGAGGTGTGGGGTTTGACAAATCGACCTTTCAGTTTCCAAGGAGAGAATACTTTCCAGACCCTCTGCTCCAACGGGGACTTTCGCATTTGAGGCTGGAACGTGTTCGGTGTCTTCGGTTTATATGGAGCATTAAAAAGGAAAAAAAAAAGCAAGTTTGGAATGGCAAAGAAAGTGAAGGAGAAGCGTCCCTGCTGCGGTGACCACTGACAAGTGGACAGATGTGTGGTCGCGGCTCCTCAGCAGGGTCTGTGCAGGGACATGGGGCGTTTGCGCCCAGGAGCTGTGTGGCGAGTCGGCTGGGCATCTGTCATGAGGCCCTCTCGCACCTCCTGAGTGCAAATGGGACAACACTGACGATGCTCCTTCCATGCTTCTCTAACATCTGCTTCCAGAGCCGTCCTCACATCTCTGTTTCATGAATAAAAGATCATTAAAGGAGAGGTTTGTCACGTGGAGACATGCACTCCTTCTATGGTAGAGTGAGGCGAGAAGGGGCCTCAAGCTCAGGAGTCCTGGCTTTGCTTCCCGCAGCCATGCCGAGAACGTGGCAGCACCGGGCAGATGCCACCCCTCAGAGGAGATGAGTCTGCTTATGTGATAAGTGGGCACTGTGGGGCGTGGGCTTCAGATCCAGCCCTGGGAGTGTTGGAGACAGACGGGGGTGGGAGGCAAGTGCAGATTGCGGGCAGGGGAGAGACCCGCGTCCACCTTCAAGTCATTCTGCAGAGGGGGCGTTGTTGGCTTTTCCTTTTCAGAGTCCAAGCAAGAGTTCCTACCCAAATTGCATGAAAACTTTGAATAACCTGATAGTTTCATACACGTGTATTTATAGTTATATTTAGTGTAATATAAAATTCCCAGATTATTTAAAGTTTTACACACTTTATATTTAGTTTCCCACCAGGTTTTGCTCAAACCTGCATTAGAGTAGTTGCTGCTCCCTAAGCAGGGTGGTTGGGATGGGGTGGAAGCCAGGGTTTCCGTTTCCATCCGTGCACTGGAAGAACAGATACGGGGCTGACTCTGTTCAGAGAACACCGCGAAATGCTGAATGTGAAGATATAGATACCATTTTAATCATATCAGGTGTCTGGCAATATGCAAATCCTTAGAGATCCTAAACCACGTGAATAACACCACATACTGCCAGGACCAGCTCAGAATAGTAGGGAAGCCATGGCGACCCCGCCTACCCTCCGTCTGGCCTGAGGGGTGCGAGGCTGCAGCGCTGTCACCGGGTATGACCTCCTGCGTGGTCTGTGACATCTCACAAGGAGTTTCGTTTGAAGTGGTCTTGAGTTGGCAGGGCTCCCAGATTCCCAGAAGAAGGAAATGCAAAGGATTCCCACAGTTAAAATACCAAGAAGTAGGAACCCAGGATAAAAAATTTCAGAACATGCTGGGGAACAAGATACCGTGAGCAAAGTAAGCTGAAAGAATGAACGAAATTGAACCTCAGATGGTGTGAATAGTAGACACAGAACGTAAACTCACGTATTTTAGTCATTTACAGAACTACAAGAGGGAGATAAAATGAGTCCTAAAAATAGCCAAAAAGTGTTTTTAAAACAATAGAATTTTTAAAAACGAAAGACATAATAGAAATTCTAAACTTAGGAGGTGAGTTTAGTGACAAGTTAGTTTAAGTTGAGGAGGGAACCAGAACCAATAGATGGAACTGAGAAATTATCCAGAATGCAGCTGAGAGAGAAAGAAAAGGAAAATATAGAAAGGCAAATGCACATTTAATGTGAATTCCAGAGGAGAGGGGAAGGGGCTGAGGCCATATCTGGAGAAAGTCGGTGCTGATGGAAGACACCCATCCCCAGATTCAGGATTCATAACAGCGAAACTGCAGGATAGCAAAGACAGACTCTTCACAGCAGCTGAGGGGAAAAGACAGCTGTCCAGATGGAGTAGCTGCTTCTCAGCAGCCAAGGAACCGGGGACAGGAGAGCCGTGTCTTCACGTTACTGAGGCTGAAACAGTTGTCAACCCAGAGCTGTACCGGGAGAGATTGTCTTCCAGCAACGACGGCTAAAAAGAAGAAAGAAAAGAGAAAGGGAAAGAAGCATTGAATAAAGACACTTCCAAAACAGTAAAAATTTGTCCCCAGCAGATCCTCATTTAATTCTAAAAGATTTCCCACAGACAAAAGAAAGTAATCCCATAAGGAAGACCTGAGATGCAGAAGGAATAACGAGCAAAGAAAACAGGAAATGAGGGACTACATCTAAACAAAATAAATGGTATAGAATAATAGTGTCCTGTGAGGCTAAAAACCAGACTGACTAAAACAGCCAACACAAAACAGTATTTTCACGGATGTGAGCATGATTGCGTGAAAGTGTTCCAAGGCCTCTGTAATTTTAGGAAGAAAGCACAGAGCTTTATTAATTAATGGGAGTTTGTACATGTAAATTTTAAGTCTCTGGGAACCACTAAGAGTTAGAAATCCAGTACTTTCAACATAAAGACATTCTGCTGTACTGAATGCAGATAAAACAGACTTTAAGAAAAAAAAATTATCAGAGAAAAAGGATCGCTACATAACAATAGGATTTTTGAAAATCACAAACCCTTGCCCTGATAAAATAGTCTAAATGTATATGAGCAAAATTTGATAGAACTATGAGGAGAAAGTCAAATTCACCTCGGATGGTGTGAGTGGTAGACACACCACAGGTGATAGTGGGAGGTTTTAATACACCTCACACAGTAACTGGGAAATCAAGCAAAAAAGCCAGAAGGGCACCGAAAATCTCAGCCACACAGGTGTTGAGCTTGAGCTGGAAGCAGGTGGCCCAGCGAGCAAAGCTCGCACGCCCTTTTCAAACACACAGAACATCTGTGAAAATGGGTATCTCACAAACCGCAGTCTCAGACAGCAATGCGGTCACGTGACAGAAATGAGTAAAAGAAGAATCTCACTCGTGAGTCCGGAAAATTTTTTAACTGTTTTTAAAAAGCAGTGGATCAAAGAAAAACTCAGAATGGAACTCAATGGTCACAGGAATACTGGACTGTATTTCAGTACCTGGGGTTTGCACCGAGAGTGGACATTTGAGAGAAATTTATTGCCTTGACTGTTTATATTAGAAAGGAAACAAGACCTGAAGATAAGTAAGTTTTAAATTGAAGAACTTGGAAGAAGAACAACAGAACAAACCCAAACAAAGTAGAAGGGAGAACATACATGCAGAAGTAAATGGCAAACCCAACAGACCAAGAGGAAAGCAAAGCAAAAGTTTTCTTCTTTGAAAAAACAGAACTAGAAACTACCTGTCATCAGTGATCAAGATAAAAGTGAGAAAAGACAGAAATAATGTTGGGAATAAGGGAGGCGTGTAAGCAGAAGAGTAACGTGTTATGATGATATGTTTAGAAATTTAGAGAACGGGACCAAATGAAGCAATAGAAAACCATAATGGTCCTAGAACGGAGGAAGAAACGGAATTAGTAGTTAAAAGTCTTCCCACGAAGAAAGTGCCAGCCCACATGCCGTATGGATGTTCCCCACGCCCAAATAAATCAGCGCCGCACCGATCTCCCCCGAGGTGTCACCCCAATACCAAAACCCCACGAAGACAGCGCAGGGAAGAGAAATTAGAGACCAATTTCCCACAAAAACAGATGCACAAAGATTAAATCTAGCAATTTATTTTTCACAGTTTAAGTTCTAACATTAGGAAGATAGTTAATGTGATTGACCACATTAATAGATTCAAGAACAATCACTCAGTTTCCTTGATAGATTTGGACAAAAAATTTAACATTCATTCATAATAAAAATGCTTAAAAATAAGACAGGTTTGTTAACTCGATTAAAAAAAACAACCTACAGAAACGTCTTCCTTCATAGAAACACTGAAAATATTCCCTTTAGTGGCAGAAATACAGCAAGGCTGTGAGCGGTCACTGCGTTTAGTAAGGGTGCCGTAGGAGGGCCCAGCCATCATGCAGGAGAACGAAATAGAAGGTTTCATCAGAGAGGGCGGAAAAACCCATAACTGCTTACAGGCAATCTCATTATTTATTCAGACACACAAAGGAAAATCCAGATAAATTATAGTATTAGACAGAGGAGAGGCTGCTCTGTGTGAAATCATGGGCAGAAGTTAATTGCATTTCTATACTTAGAAAAAACTTAGAAAATACAGTTTTAAAAAATGATCATTTACCATTTTAAATAATAAGGTGCCAGGAATAAATATTTATTTAAATGTACAAGACTTTTATGGAGAAAATTATAAAACTGTTAGAATACGTGAAGGAAGACCGAAGTGTGTGGTGAGATTTACAACGTCACAGGATGAGAAGGATAGCAACTCTCCCAAACCTTCAGACTCAACAAAATTTTAACAAAAATCCCAGCAGATTTGGATTTTTTTATTTTTTATATTCATCTGGCAACTTGACAAGCTGATTCTAAAGTGTCCTTACCAGTAAGTGCGAAAAGCGAGAACAGCTGGGCACCCCCGCGGAGAAAAGCAGAGTGAGGGTCTGCCTTCCTGTGAGGTTGCATAAGGGGTGTTACCCTGAAGGGCAGCAGGCGGTGGGCGCCTGGGGACCCAGACGCAGGACCCAGAGGGGAGGAGACCCACCTTCCTGAGGAACTGATGGAGTTGGCATTGCAGATCAGGGAGAAGGACGGCCTTTTCAGTAAATTATCCTGGGAAGACTGGGTGTCCAATTATGGAAAATACCTTTCCTCAAACACAAAATCAGTTCCTGGACTTACGTGTGAAGGCAAAACGGGAATCTTTTAGAAGAAAATAGAGAATGATACCTTTACGATCTTGGAATAGAGGAGAATTTTTAAATAATGTACCCAAAGTGCAAACCTTAAAGAAAATGATAAATTAGAGTGTATTAAAACTAGGATATTTATAAGTCACTTGGGTGGTTCAGTCGTTAAGCATCCACCTTCGGCTCAGGTCATGATCCCAGGGTCCTGGGATCGAGCCCCACGTCCGGCTCCCTGCTCAGCGGGGAGTCTGCTTCTCCCTCTCCCTCTGCCCCTCCCCCAGCTCATGCTCTCTCTCTCAAATAAGTAAATAAAATCTTTAAAGAAACTACTGGGAAATTTATAAAGCCAAACCTCAAACTGAGATAAACTAGTAATAACCCATACAACTGACAAAGTATTAGCATGCAGAATGTTTAAAGAACTCCTCCAAAGCAATAAGAAAAAGACAAGTAATCCAATAGAAAAATGGGCAAAAAGCACACACAAGAATTTTGCATATGAGGAAGCATGAATGGTGAATAACACCCGAGAAGACACCGATCAGTAATCAAAGAAAAGCACATTGAAAGCACCGTGAGACAGGATATTGCCTCCCCAGACTGGCAGCAGTGTTTAAGTCTGGCAAACTGAGGGGCTTCTGGAGCAATGGAAACCCTTACAAGCCGAGCAAGGGAGTGGGTAATTGATGCCGTCACCCTGGGACATCTGCGTTCCAGCGATTCCACCTGAGAAAAGTCTGTCATGTGCCGGAGACCCGGATGAGAACGCTCAACGGTGGCCCCAGGTGAGAAGTGGTCGGAAGAGAGGAAGGATCAACTGGGTTGTCCATTGGATCGGATGTTTGCATGAAAATAGGTGATGGTGTTCTAGATGCACACGGCACCGCCCCGTGCCGGGAAGACACACAGACCACATTGCCACGCAGAACCTCCCGGGGCCCGGGAAACGATTCAGCAACAGAAGCCAGTCAGAGAGAACACACGTGTTATTATTCCACCTTATTACACTCAAACCCAGCAAAACTGAGCAGTAGAAACATGTGGAAAAGTGTATAGAAAAGGAAATTATGAACCCAGCATTCAGGGGAAGGAGGTCTGATGGGGAAGCGGGTCCGGGGACATGAAGGGTTCACTTGACTCTAAGGCTTCAGTTCTTTCTCAGGGTGTAGAAAGGGCATTTGCTGTCATCATTCCTTATAACCAACATGTGTTTTATAAATATTCATTGGTATCTGTCTAATATTTAATTAAATATAGATCTAAAACATTCATATTTTTGAATTACAAATCAACAAAAAATGTTTCTAACTATCAAGAGAAAGTCATCAAGAGGTGGCTAGGGAGATCTTTTGCAGGATCCTGTGACCTGTTTAGTAAAATGATACTTATTGCATGTACATAAACAAACGTGCATTTACTTTATCTGCCAAAACCACTCTGCAACTTCCTTTCTCAGCAGAGTGAGGCTTTGGTTGTGTAGAAACGAGCATTGTTGCATTGCTTCTGATGTCTTCAGACTGGAAGTGAGTGTGTAGAAGGACGAGTTGGTTGAGGTGCAGGCCTGTCTGTGGGGTCGGGCATTGGCCCCGGGCACAGTGACACACTCTCTGTCTGGCTGCCCCCCTTCTTTTGCTAGAACAGGCGAGTCCCAGCTCCCTTTGCCCAGTGCCTTTGGAGACCAGAGAAGCAGAGAGAGGGCCCATTTGCAGCCAGGGACAGGACAGGGAGCACCCACCGCACCTCTGTTTTCCCTCTTAGAATTAAGCTTTAAATGGTTTCTCTGGTCGTAAATAATTGTCAGGACAGCAGTTATGTTCCAGAGTTATTTTAATCCTTCCTGACAGTTAGCAAAATTAAATATCCAAATATTGTGGCAACATGTTACTTTCAGATGACTTGACTTGAAATGATTGACATCAAAACGTTTTCCCGTGTTTCACGTTGTTACGGCACATTACAGATCCGTGCCCTAACCGCCAGGCCAGTTGCAAGGGCCAAAGCGAGTGTCCCGCTGCCCACTGTTGTCCAGGAGTGTTCGGACAGCGACGCGCGGGTTCTCTTCAACACAAACAACTAAGTTCCACGTGGCCGTGAGGAAGATGGGAGACTGATGATCTAGCAGTGCATGAGAAAACATTTGCTTCTAGACTAGTCTTGACAGCACTCATGGCAGATCCCGTCGGAAGAGAGTTAGGAGATTCCAGGACGAATCGCTTTGGTTCCAAAACTAGAATGGCAGGGGTGAAATCGGGCGCCTGTGACAGCAATATGGCAGCAATGTATGATCATGGTCATGGTGCATCACCGCCCCAGGGACCGAATTTGCTTATTCCTGCCGTCAGTCATGGGACCATTTCCTAGGCAAATAGTCCCTGGTGTCCTCCGATGTGCCTGGCGCTGTCCCGGGCACCAGGCCTATCCTACCACGGCTCACATCCTGGGGGGGGGTGCAGAAAGAAGGGCTAGGTGGGCAATTCAGGCAATGCTGCTGTTTTATATGGGCAGCAAAACCCCACACATGAGAGCGGTGGGTCCTGTGGGTTCTGAGCCCCGGAAACAAACAGCATGTGCAAAGGCCCTGAAGCAGGCTTGTACCCCAGGGGGTGTTGAAGGATAGAAAGAGCCACAGATGCCTGGGGTCAGATCGGGAAAGCCTTGTACCTGCCACATGGACCCTGTGGAGTTGGGACCCCGAGGTAGGGCTTTGCAGAGAGGAGTGACGAAATGACCTGCATCCTCCCGGGATCCAAATGTAATTGCACAGAGTATAAAATGTGAAGGTGTTTTCATCAAAAATACAAAATACATATGAAACTGAACATTAAAATTATGTACATATCTTCAAAAATGTTATTTTTCTTTAGCAATACTCAAAATGGACAATTAAAGTTATGAAACAAAATATAATAACAGATAACAAAGCTTTAAATCAAAAATACTAATAAGGGGGCGGAGCAAGATGGCAGAGGAATAGGAGACCTGGATTTCGTCTCCTCTCAGGAATTCAGCTGGATAGGGATCAAACCATTCTGAACACCTACAAACTCAACAGGAGATCGAAGAAAAGAAGAGCAACAACTCTCTCATCAGAAAAGCGACCACTTTCTGGAAGGTAGGACGTGCGGAGAAGTGAATCCGAGGCGATATTCGGGAGGAGAGACGGCGGGGGAGGGGCCTCCGGCGGCCGCTTCTGGCAAGTGATAGAGCAGCGGAGCACAAAATCGGAACTTTTAAAAGTCTGCTCTGCTGAGGGACGTCACTCTGGTGGCTAAGCGGGGGGTGGAACCCTCCGGGACAGTGTGGTCTCAGGACCCTCGGGGTCACAGAAAGACCGGGGGTGCCTGAGTGTGGCAGAGCTCCCAGGTATCGGAGCAGGGAAGCCGGCTGCAGAGGCAGAGCCCAGGCGCGGGCTCTCAGCTCGGGGTTGCCATAAACTGTGATCCGCGGCACAGTCGGGCCCCTGCTCCTCCAGCAGGGACCCAACAAGCGGCAGATCCGGGGAGACTCACCTTCCTCCCCCAGGAGGAGCCGCGCGGGAGCGCGCCGCAGGGATCTGCTGGGTTTGGAGACTCCACCCGGGGTCGGGTGCCAGAGATAGAAACGCGCGGTCACAGGCCGGGTGAGCGCGGAGTGCGGCTGGAGACCGGGGAGACGGGAGTGACTGACGGCTTTTCTCTGGGGGCTCACTGAGAAGCGGGACCCCGAGTTCTCGGCTCCTCCGGGGCGGAGATTGGGAGGCCGCCATTTTCACTCTCCGCCTCCAAAGCGGTACGGAAGGCTCGCAGGGAACAAAGGCCCCGGAGAGCAAACCCCAGCAGATTACTTAGCTGGGAGGGGGCAAGGGCGGGGCAATTCTGCCTCCGGCAAAGACATTTGGAAACCACGGCAACAGGCCCCTCCCCAGAAGATCAGCGAGAACAGCCAGCCAAGACCAAGTTTACCCATCAATGAGAACGGCAGAACTCCAGCTCTAGGGGACTACTGCACATAGAATTCATGGCTTTTTTACCATGATTCTGTAGTCTTTCAAAGTTAATTTTTTTTAACTGTCTTTTTTTCTTTTTTTATTCTTTTTGAATTTTTCTTTTTCCCTTTTTCAACCAACATCTTATCAATCCCTTTTTTTTTTAAAAAAAAACATTTTTATTTTTCATTTTTAGAGTCATATTCTATCCCTTCATAGTAGTTACCCATATTTTTGGCTTATATATATAAGTTGTTCTCTCTTTAAAATTTTGAGATAGTTTCTTCTAACAGATCAAAATATACCCTAAATCTCTAGTATATGGTGTTTTCTGTTCCCCTGCCTGATCACATCCTCTCCCTTTTTTTTTTCTCTTTTTTTAAATCCTCTTCTTTCTTTTTTCAAACAACTTCTTATCAATTCCTTTTATAAAATTTTTTATAATTTCCATCTTTACAGTCATATTCCATCCCTTCATCATATCAACCCTTATTTTTGTACATATATAAGTTTTTCTTTCTTTAAAATTTTGGGAGGCACTTTCTTCTAAAAGACCAAAATACACCCCAAATCTAGTGTGTGGCACTGATCATATTTGATCACATTCTGGTTTTTTTTGTTGTTGTTTTGTTTTGTTTGTTTTTGTTTTTATCTTTATCTTTTTCTTTTTTTTCTTTTTCTTTTTTCTCTCTTTCCCTTTCTTTTCCCACTGCTTCAGGTTTTTTCTGATTTGTTTAGAGTATATTTTCTGGGGACGTTGTTACTCTGCTAGCATTTTGTTCTCTCATTAATCTATTCTCCTCTGCACAAAATGACAAGACGGAAAAAATCACCTCAACAAAAAGAACAAGAGGTAGTACCGACTGCCAGGGACCTACTCAATACGGACATTAGTACAATGTCAGATCTAGAGTTCAGAATCATCACTTTAAAGATACTAGCTGGGCTTGAAAAAAATATGGAAGTTATTAGAGAAACCCTTTCTGGAGAAGTAAAAGAACTAAAATCCAACCAAGTAGAAATCAAAAAGGCTATTAATGAGGTGCAATCAAAAATGGGGGCGCTAACTGCTAGAATAAATGAGGCAGAAGAGAGAATCAGTAATATAGAAGATGAAATGATGGAAAATAAAGAAGCTGAGAAAAAGAGAGATAAACAACTACTGGATCACGAGGGCAGAATTCGAGAGATAAGCGATACCATAAGACGAAACAACATTAGAATAATTGGGATCCCAGAAGAAGAAGAAAGAGAGAGAGGGGCAGAAGGTATAATGGAGCAAATTATAGCAGAGAACTTCCCTAATTTGGGGAAGGAAACAGGCATGAAAATCCAGGAAGCACAGAGAACCCCTCTCAAAATCAATAAAAATAGGTCAACACCCCGACATCTAATAGTAAAACTTACGAGTCTCATAGACAAAGAGAAAATCCTGAAAGCAGCTCGGGAGAAGAGATATGTAACCTACAAGGGTAGAAACATTAGATTGGCAACAGACCTATCCACAGAGACCTGGCAGGCCAGAAAGGACTGGCAGGATATATTCAGAGCACTAAACGAGAAAAATATGCAGCCAAGAATACTATATCCAGCTAGGCTGTCATTGAAAATTGAAGGAGAGATAAAAAGCTTCCAGGACAAACAAAAACTAAAGGAATTTGCAAACACAAAACCAGCCCTACAGGAAATCTTGAAAGGAGTCCTCTAAGCAAAGAGAGACCCCAAAAGCAACATAGACCAGAAAGGAACACAGACAATATACGGTAACAGTCACCTTACAGGCAATACAATGGCACTAAATTCCTATCTTTCAATAGTTACCCTGAATGTAAATGGGCTCAATGCCCCAATCAAAAGACACAGGCTATCAGACTGGATTAAAAAACAAGACCCATCGATATGCTGTCTGCAAGAGACTCATTTTCGACCCAAAGACAGCCCCAGATTGAAAGTGAGGGGGTGGAAAACCATTTACCATGCTAATGGACACCAAAAGAAAGCTGGGGTGGCAATCCTTATATCAGACAAATTAGATTTTAAACCAAAGACTGTAATAAGAGATGAGAAAGGACACTATATCATACTTAAAGGATCTATCCAACAAGAAGATCTAACAATTGTAAATATCTATGCCCCTAACATGGGAGCAGCCAATTATATAAGCCAATTAATAACAAAAGCAAAGAAACACATCGACAACAATACAATAATAGTGGGGGACTTTAACACCCCCCTCACTGAAATGGACAGATCATCTAAGCAAAAGATCAACAAGGAAATAAAGACTTTAAATGACACACTGGACCAAATGGACTTTACAGACATATTCAGAACATTCCACCCCAAAGCAACGGAATACACATTCTTCTCTAGTGCCCATGGAACATTCTCCAGAATAGATCACATCCTAGGTCATAAATCAGGTCTCAACCGGTACCAAAAGATTGGAATCATTCCCTGCCTATTTTCAGACCACAATGCTTTGAAACTAGAGCTCAATCACAAGACAAAAGTCAGAAAGAACTCAAATACATGGAGGCTAAAGAGCATCCTACTAAAGAACGAATGGGTCAACCAGGAAATTAAAGAAGAATTAAAAAAATACATGGAAACCAATGAAAATGAAAACACAACTATTCAAAATCTTTGGGATGCAGCAAAGGCAGTCCTAAGAGGAAAGTATATAGCAATACAAGCCTTTCTCAAGAAGCAAGAAAGGTCTCAAGTATACAACCTAACCCTACACCTAAAGGAGCTGGAGAAAGAACAGCAAATAAAGCCTAAACCCAGCAGGAGAAGAGAAATCATAAAGATCAGAGCAGAAATCAATGAAATAGAAACTAAAAGAACAGTAGAACAGATCAACGAAACTAGGAGCTGGTTCTTTGAAAGAATTAACAAGATTGATAAACCCCTGGCCAGACTTATCAAAAAGAGAAGAGAAATGACCCA